>NW_017306725.1:1115087-1145153 GCF_000935625.1 Nanorana parkeri
CCCCCCGCCAAGATTTTACCTCCCAAGGCCGTGGCTTTTTCACAAATCCAGACCTTTACAAAGCATATTGGTGACGTATTGCAGGGATTTCATTAATGATCACAATGATGAACCAACCAAAATGTCCCACAGCTGGTCCAATCACATAGATGAGCATTGCCTAATCTCTCACCATCCACTGATCTCAGTGACAGATCTTATAAACTTCTCATATACCAGGGGTGGGCAACCATGACACTCCAGCACTCCAACTACAAATCCCTTCATGCCTCGGTTTCTGTGAGTCATGCCTGTGGCTGTCAGGGTCTTGCAATGCCTTTTTTTAAGAATGATTATATTTAGCCATATACAAATTCATTTACAATATAGGTTTACTTGGTTGGCTTCCATACATCTGCAATACACTGAAGTAATTTATAACATTGCCTGTACTAGCTGCAGTTGAGAAGGTTGATAAGGAATGGTTACATGTCCAGAAGATGACCAGTAGTTCTTGTAGTTCCACAACAGCTGGAGTGCAGAGGTTGTCTAACCCTGGACCATGCCAATGTATTGCAACTCTTTTTTTCACTCCATGGGCACCATAACCATAGTGAACACCATTGGGATTAGAAGCGTTTATTAGCCTTACACCATAAGAATTCTATAAAGCACCTTTATTTTTAAGGTCATCTTCTGGACATGTAACCATTCCTTATGAACCTTCTCAACTGCAGCTAGTACAGGCAATGTTATAAATTATAAGCGGCGTGGGTGTGGTTACATGTCCAGAAGATGACCTTAAAAATAAAGGTGCTGTATAGAATTCTTATGGTATAAGGCTAATAAACGCTTCTAATCCCAATGGTGTTCACTATGGTTATGGTGCCCATGGAGTGAAAAAAAGAGTTGCAATACATTGGCATGGTCCAGGGTTAGACAACCTCTGCACTCCAGCTGTTGTGGAACTACAAGAACTACTGGTCATCTTCTGGACATGTAACCATTCCTTATCAACCTTCTCAACTGCAGCTAGTACAGGCAATGTTATAAATTATAAGCGGCGTGGGTGTGGTGTGCGGCTCGTGCGTGGAGCTGCGAACAGGCAATTAAATTGATAGCCGACTAATCGACGATGGAAAACGTTGACAATGTTTTCGTCGTTTTCGTCGATAAAATCTTATAATTTGAGGAAGTTGAACCCCCCCCCCAGCAAAAAAAAATGATCTACGGCCCTGGTTCCACATAAACTAATATGATATCCAGTCATCATGGCATATGATGTGGTATCTGCCGATGCATTATTGCATTTGTTTTCTCTACAGCAGGAAGAGGACCCAATATCCAGCCCAAGGCTCCATTAGGGGGGAAGAAATTGTTCTTTTTATTGCTGGCCACCTGTCCGTAGTTCATTATATCATAAAACCAGTTTGTATGCAGTGTCCCTAATTATCCCACTAGTTAAAATATCTTATGTGTGTCCCAGTTTCAGACAGGTACATTACACAACATGATGTATAAGTCAATGAAGAAGAGCCATTGAAACAAGCAAAAGGGAAAATGAATTTGTAGTTAGTCAGAGCTAACACTGGATTGTAGTACAGTGCATTCAATCAGCACTTGTATTGAGTAAATGTTATGGTAATGTAGTGATTGCAGGGCTAGTAGTAATAATGATTGGTCATAAAGCAGTTTATTTAGTGGTATAATACTAAAAGAAACCTCATAATAATCTGTGAAGCTTTGGAAACCTAGTTTGGTGTATACCTAATAAACACCATAGAGTAGATGATTACAAATAAAGAGTCCACTAATGTGTATATGGAAAAGACGACTGTGTGTGAATTTACAGGATCCAGGCTATCCCGCGTGTATAACTGGCGGCTCTTCCATTACTCTGTCCTGTAGATTTATTGCTTGTAAGCCGTGTACTGTCACCTACCATCAATTTGAAGATAAACCACTCTTAATGCTGTCATGTCAGCAATACTCCTGGGCTGTGACCTGCTTCTATGCTTTTGGGATTAGGGAGGCTTGATAGAAGTTTTTGTATAAAAATTATACTTTTAAGAATGATTATATTTAGCCATATACAAATTCATTTACAATAAAGGCACAGGCAAAGGGCCAGATATGGCATGCAGTCCATAAAATGCCCAGGTCTGCCCTATAGGAACACAGGAGGTGATAGATGAGTTTGAATATTTGATTCCCCAGACAGTCCTCATCGGCTGTGTTCTGCTGCAGACTCCTGAAGTATATCACCCCCAGTGTTCCGATAGGGCAGACCTGGGCATGTGCTGCTATGAGAGCCATAAACTGTACGTTATTACTGAAAGGAGGGAACCCCCCAACACCACCACCATGGGGAGAATCTAAATCTTTTTAATGTTCCTGTTTGAAAAAAAAAAAATATATATATAACTGGTCGGTGGTATTCTGCATTGTGCCACTGTATTATATAGCGCCACACTGCAGAACACCAGCAGCTATAGAGGAACAACAAATCCCAGCAATAATACATTAAACAGCCTGTATAATGTACTAATGCTGTGATTTGGTGTTCCTCTATAACTGGTCAGTGGTATTCTGTATTGTGCCGTATAATCATTATACAGCGCAAAGCAGAATACCAGCAGCTATAGAGGACTACAAATCCCAGCAATAATACATTATACAGAGCAATGGAGAATAACACCAGCTATAGAGGAATACATCAGATCCCAGCAATAGTACATGATATTCAGTGCAATGCAGAATACCAGCAGCTACAGAGGACTACAAATCCCAGCAATAGTACATTATAGTATAATGTACTATTTCTGCAATTTGTTGTATTCCTCTAAAGCTGGTATTCTGCACTGTGCCGCTGTATAATGTACTATTTCTGCAATTTGTTGTATTCCTCTAAAGCTGGTATTCTGCACTGTGCCGCTGTATAATGTACTATTTCTGCAATTTGTTGTATTCCTCTAAAGCTGGTATTCTGCACTGTGCCGCTGTATAATGTACTATTTCTGCAATTTGTTGTATTCCTCTAAAGCTGGTATTCTGCACTGTGCCGCTGTATAATGTACTATATTGCACACCACACTTTGTTTTCTACTTCCACCGCAATCTCAATACAAACTAGTAGTCCCATCACTGGAGCTTTTTTTTTTATCCGATTAATCAAACTTAATAATCCGCTAACTAATTTATTTTGAAAATAAAATTTCTTTTATTTCACTTAACTTTATTCCTATCACACAGGGGTTAACAAGTTATTTATGAGCCTGCCCTCCATTACAGACTGTGGACTCTGGACTTAGAATGAGCTGGACTCTGGACTTAGAATGCACTAGACTCAGGCCTGGTGCAGGCCTACGCGATCCGGGAACGCGAGTCCTGCGATCGCACGGTCCTGCACAATGCAGGCCGCGATTGCCGTGCGGCCCCATTGATCTCAATGGGGTCACATCCGCACAGCAATCGCAGAAAAAAGGTAAACAAAACGCGGCTGTTTTAGCGCAATCCGCCTGGCGCAACTGGGGTGCAATAAGAAAAATAATGGCACACCTACAGCGCGATCGGTGCACACCTAGGCGACTACTGACCAGGCGGAATCGTGCGGTTATGTGTTGTCTAGGTGTGCACAGACCCTTAGGAACACACTAGACTTGGAGCAGAGGAAAGCACTAGACTCTGGACTTTGCAACACAGTGGATTTAGGACTAAAAACAGATAATACAAACAGGGACAGGTAGCGCTGATGACAGGCTGAGCTGTCACCCCCTTCTGCCATAATGGATGCATATTATACCCACGATCGGGGACACGTCCAATAAGACATTATTTTCACTTCCAGAAACATGTGTTGAGCAATGAAGACTTCAATGGGTTAAGTTTTAACAATTAAGATATAGCTGCATCAAAGGATGGATTGACATGATGGAAAGCAAACTAGCTCATCAAGTTAAGTTTATTATGTAACTATATTAATATAAATTTAGTGCCACGCTGCCTTCAGAAATATGATTAAAGTAGTTGTGAAGTCAGTGAAAGCAAAAAACAGTATATTGTTCAAAATTACTTTCAATAGCAGTAAAAAAATGATATACCTTGATTTATTTTTCCCATGGCAATGTATCCATGTTGCCCACCTTCCTCCTTAGTGGTTGCAGGGAGGGGGACGATGACTGTGCATCAAGTACAGCAGGAGTGGCCAGGGAGCGTGACAGCAAAGCAGACCACATGTCTACTGGAACACCATGTGCCAGGTTCAGCATCCTGTAGCTATGATCAGCAAACTCATGGATGCAGACTGACCATTCCAGCACAGATCTGCTTCCATGCTTTGTGTGGTCAGATTACAACAGGAAAAGAGGAACATGACCAGGTATGTGCTATTAAATGAGCATGTAATGGAAGCAAAAGCATAAAGATAGTCATTCCTTTAGTAATAAACTAACAAATATTATTTTAGGGTTAACATACACTTTAATCTACCAATGTTAGCTGATCTCCTATCCAAGACAGTTTTCAATGCACATCAAATGCTTGTCTCCTAATGTGCACATAAAGTTAGACCAAACATAAGCATAAATATAAACTGATACTACAACTTCTGGGTCACAATGGGCTTAAACTGTGACATATTCCTATTCTTTTGTTTGGTTCTTACCAACTCAAACGAGAGGCTTTCCTTTGTCACGCTGTCAACATCCGGAACGTGAGCCTTGGCTTGAGCTTTAATGTAGCATTTTTCTCCTCCAGCAAAACGAATTCCGGTAATACCCTAAAAAGAGAGACACGGTTATACACAATGGCCATATGCCCGTACGGCACAGATCCTCATACTTATTGTATGCCTTATCTCTCCAACCTGCACAAAGAACTACAAATGCTTCTTATATAAGCACAGAGAAATGTAAGCCAAGTAAATAAGTGAATATAAATAATGCAGAACAAGGGTAAACTGTAACTGGCACTAAGGAATGGAGTCTGAGACATGCAGGTTTCCTTCAAGAGTGTATTTTGGCTAGAGTGGGCAATAGGCAAAATCCCTGTGTCTCATTGGGGAGATTTTCCTTCACTTTATGTCCTGGAGACATGACAGGAAGTGATCGCAAATCTCTCCGAAATGAGAGAAAGCCTTAGTAGCCTAAAAAATGAAAACTAATGAAGTCCCCATTCCCAAAGACTGGTAATCTGCAATAGGAAATGTTTTGAAGGAAATTTGTCATGACAGAAATATGAAAATGTTGCCTTGCTGTCTCTGGCTTCAATAACTTGAGTCCCATACTCAGAGAAAGCAAGCAACAAGTGAACTGAGAACTCCTGATCTGTCAACTTCTGTCAGCCCAGTGACTCATAAAATTAGAAGCCAGAGAGTCAGCATGAGAGCCAGCAACTAACATGCTGAGAAGGATATTAGCAATGACAGGCCATATTTTTCTAATTACAAGTTTCCTTTACTGTAATGGAAATACAATTTTAAAATAAAAATATAGCATGGCGCCCAGATTTCTGATAACTGTAAAAAAACAATATTAATTTCCTAGATAGCTAAATTTAGAGGTACCATATATAATATACCAGATAGCTAAATTTAGAGGTACCATATATAATTCCTATATACATACAGTACTTTCTTCTTTCTTTTTTAAAGTAGAACTTCTCCAAAGAAAAGCCATCACTGAAAACTTTATTTGGTTTTGGATACCAAGTAATAAGGTAAAGGTATGCTACAGACATAGGGATACATAGTTGTCCCATTATAGCCTCTCAATGCTATTCCTTCTGCCTTCTTGGATGTTGGAGGATCCCACCCAGAAGTCAGTAGAAGCAACTACTGTTGTGACAGTACAGACAAATAAGTAGAGAATATTGGTGAAAGAACAGGCTGATATCAATATTGTTGGATTTGAACAGACCCTGTTACCTACCTAAACAATTGCAGGTAGAAGCACAAAACAAATCAAGGATTTTAAATGCTTAATCAATGTGTTTTGCCTTTCCACAAGTGTTTTTTTTTATTCACTTGCAATGTGCCTTTAAACTCGCTAGAATATTGTGTGCATATCACAGCCCTCTTCTCTCCTGGGAGTGTGAAATCACTCTTTGTGCCTGCTCTCCCTGTATTTCCCAGGGAAGGAGAGAAAGACTATAAGGCCTTGTTCACACCAAGCGCGGAGCAGATCCGGACCAGAGCAGGTGCAGACCGGATCAAAACTGCGTCCAATGTATTCCTATGGTATTTTGACCTCCAGTTCACATCGCAGCGTGCGGATCCAGACCAGATCCAGACCGGATGAAAAAACTGCAGTGCCTGCTATTTTATCTGCTCTTGATCTGGTCTGGAACGCATCAAAAACGCAAAAACGCATGCAAGTGCCTGAAAGCCCATGTTAAATTTTAAAAAAAAAATTGTTTTTTTTTTAACCAAAACCGGCCCTAAACGCATCAAAAACGAGGCACAACCCAATGCACTGCGTGTGCAGAAACCTGACCGGATCTGGTCTGCATTTGGTGTGAACAAGGCCTAAAGCATGGATAGCCAAACTTCGGCCCTCCAGCTGTAGTGAAGCTACAAATCCCATCATGCATCTGCTTCTGAGAGTCATGCCCTTGGCTGTCAGAGTCTTGCAATGCCTCATGGGAGTTGTAGTTTCACCGCGGTTGGAGGGCCATCGTTTTAATACTCCCGCTATAGAGTGTCATTTGAATTACAGCTCAGGGTCTGCTGTGGCTGCTCACATCACATACAAGATGGCAGTGCCCAGCAGCAGTCTCAGGGGTTTCTACAGGTAAATAACATGCATAAGAAATGTTAAATGTTATGGGAAGGTTTTTGTTGAAAGTAATAATCTGGTGACAGGCATACCTCCCAACTGTCCCTTATTTGGAACCAAGTCTTGGTGCCCCTCTTTCCTCCTCAGTTGTCCCGCTTTTTGGTCTGATGTACAGATATATATGAAATGGTCCTCTTTAACCTCCAAAAGTGCTGTTCTGCACTAAAACCTTTATCTTAGCTCTTAATTATCTTGCTTCCCTTTTCTAAACGTTAGTATAAAGGAAAAGTAATGGTGAAATATAAATTCTTAATGGTCTGCATAACTGGGGGCTTGGCAGGGGTGTGTGTATTGTGCTGGACGATGTCCCTCTTTCCTATCTCAGAAAATTGGGAGGTATGGGTCTCTCTAAACTAAAGAGTAGATGAAGAGGTAAGTACAGATCTGTCAACAACCTGCTTATATCACACCCCCTTTTCCAAAATACAGAATCTCAAAATAAGTTTAGTGTGAAAGTCTTTAAAGAGGACCTAAACTATAAAAGCCCAAAAAAGCAAGCAGACCAGAAAGGGCTAGTCACCTGTAGGCGTGCTGCAGCTGATATTTTGCCTTGTTGCCAGTGTGGAGTTGGCTATCTTGGTAGTGGCAGGGCTTTATTTCCTCCAAACAATGCTGCCCCCCCCCCAAAAAAAAATGGTGATCTGATGATTGATGGAGGAATATTCAAGCAGCACCAAAAGAGGGTCAGAAAGCACAGATCAACACAATAAATAAAGCAGAAGGAGGAAGATGCTTCTCTGTAGACCTTTAGGAACAGCTTTCTCTTCAGCAAAAGAACAGTGAGTAAACAGAAGTGACATCCAAATCTTGTGAGACTTTCTTAGATGATATGACCCTACAGATACAAAGCTATGAGACTGAAGGCAAAGGAGTGCCTAGGGATAGTTACAAAATGTCAGGTAGTGCACTGCTATTTTTCCTGGAGGAATTTAGGACAGATGTACAGGTTAAGGGCACTGCCTAGACACATTTAATATTTAAGGATGTTCTCTATAAACCGCAAATCTTTACTTTTGGAGTACACGTCATCTTTTAAAAACACCCTGTCAATTTCCTGTAATAAAAAATTATACTCACCTCTCTGCCAAAAGCCCAGGTCTCCTAACTTTCCTCTGTTCCTCTGATGCAGCCTCTGCCAGCCTCTTCAGCATTCAACACTTCTGGGAGGAAGCCTAACCCCCTGACAGCCCACTTGTAATGAATTTGTATTCTCTAACCCCTACGCTACTGCGGAGTTCTCTAGTGATACAGGAATGAACAATCAGACACTGCTGGAAGTGTTGAATGCCGAAAGACCTTTGGCGACTTGACAGGGTCTCTTCAAAATGATTAGGAATGGAAATATAGTTTAGGAAAGGCAGAGTGTTTTACATGCAATTAAGTGGTTTTTTTTTGACAGAGCTATAAATTACATTAACATTCCATATCTAGAAGTCCAAAGAATTCCAGATAAAACATCTCAGTCTTTACACAAAATTATAAGAAGATAAAGATATCTGCTAAACATGCTTTGCTCTGAGCAAGACCAAGAGAGGTTCCTGGTTTGTTAAGAATTTCAAAACAGTTGGGGCGTGGCCGGGATGTGAAGCAGCGCGGACGTGACTGAGGGAGCTCCGCCGCTGCACTGACCTTTATCCGGCATCCATCCTGTAGATTCGGCTCCTGTTGTACTCACCTAAGCTCCGGTGGATGTCCGGAGCAGGGGGAGATGCCATCTAGGTCCGGTAAGAGAGGCAACGGTCCCAAAGGAGGCTGGAGACGATCACAGCGGGCGGCCTCGTGTCCCGCGGCCGCCATCTTGCCCAGGTCCCCTGCTTCCTGTGAGTGCACACGCCGGTCTCTGAGCATGGAGGGGGACGCTGAGGGCGCTACTGAAGCGGCGCTGGCCCCTCTGGAGCAGCCTGTCTCCTCACCCACAGTAAAAAAGAATTTCAAAACAGTTGATAAACTGACGGCTAATAGTTCTTCCTATTACTAAGGGCTCATGCAGGTAGGAATACTGCAGAGCAAATACAGGCATATTTGCACGCACACGGGGGTAAGGTAACCTATGCAAAGTGCCAATGCTGGTGACAGCATTTTCTGTCCATATATTGCTATGAAGTTCCAATAAGCGACACATGAACAGGGATCCTCATAAAAGCTTCTCTTTATTGTATCATGCCATAAAAACAGTAGCAGTAAACATTCTAGCAAGCATGTTTGTTGCTACTGCTTTTATGCCACGATACAATAAAGAAAGGCTTTTATGAGGATCCCTGTTCATGTGTCGCTTATTGGAACTTGATTGACAATGACAAGAGTCCCTGCTGAGCACCGAGGTTCTAGAAGCATACATCGGACATGAGGAGGTACAGTACATTCTTTGGACATTGCTATGGACAGCAAACCACAGCAGCTGCCTGGGCACCGCAAACACAAGTGTAATTTTATCTGCCCATGTACGACTACAGCTTTATTAAGACAATTCAATTTGTACATTTACTTGTATGAGACTCATTAACTATGCATGTATATAACATCTCATATTTTATCTGCCCATGTATGACTGCAGCATTGATAATGCAATTATACACTTCCTGTCCAAAAAAAAGTCACCACCTGGATTTAGCTAAACAAATAGGTCAGAGCCTTCCACTGGATAATATGTCTAGGTTTAGCAACGTCATGTGCCCAAAAATGAGGTCCGCTGCCTTCCTGAATATACTGAATTACCAGATTTTCCCATTAATGGATTTTTCTTCCCTGATGGCATGGGCATATTCCAAGATGACAATGCAATGATTCATCTGGCTCAAATCGTGAAAGAGTGGTTCAGGGAGACATAATTATCACACAGGGTTTGGCCACCACAGAGTCCAGACTTTAACCCCATTGAGAATTTTTGAGAGGTGCTGGAGAAGACTTTACACAGTGCTCCGACTCTTCCACCATCACTACAAGATCTTGGTGACAAATGAATGCTCTGGATGTAAATAAATGTTGTGACATTGCATAAGCTTATGGAAAAGATGCCACAGTGAATGCGTGCCATAAAAAAACCCAAAAGGAGGTCCAACGAAATATTAGAGAGTGTGTGACTTTTTTTTTTTTTGGACAGGCAGTGTATATAGAAACTGACACACACAGCTGTTTACCGAGTAACATATGTAGGCAGTCATTGTTGACTTCCTTCTGAAGATGCTAGTTGTCTATCATGTTTCAGTACTTTTTGAGAAGCTGACCCAGAACAAGGGTGAAGCCAGCAAAGAAGGGTTGCCAACTCCATTCAGCTTTGCAGCCACTATCCAGTTGCAAAGTGTCGGGTTTTCACACTCTGCATAGTAAACCAAACGGCACCCCCCTTCCCTTTCACCAGTACCTGTTGTGCTGGTGAAATTTCCATCTCCAGAACTCAGGTGTGAGGCTGTTTGTTGCTACTGCTTTTATGACATGATACAATAAAGAGAAGCATTTATGAGTATCCCTATTCGTGTGCCAGTTATTGGAGCTGCCGAGCACCAAGGTTCCATATACCTTGGACAAGGAGGTACAGCACATTCTTTGGACATTACTATGGATAGAGAACTGCATCAGTTGCGGTTCCTGGGTGCCACAAATTTAGACGTATTTTACACTGTATGAGAATACGTCTGTATTTGCTCTGCAGTACGTTTGTGTGCAAAAGTCCTCATTTTCTATCCTTCTGCTTTTTGTTTTATCCACATAAGTACAGGTCCTTGACTCATCTGTGAATATTTTTATTCTATGTTTTTTTTTAAACATACTTTCCCTGTTGCTATATGTCTGTTCTCAGCTGCGATCAGCTCTCTGCGAATAGAGTTCAAGTGGCGCTGCAGACATGCAGGGATGCTGACAATATAGATGAGTGTTAAGGCTGAATGAAACACTGACACAAGGCTGTAGCCAAGCCAGATTTATACACATTCTGTATACAAAAGGGCAGAGACAAAAGAGAGACCATTTTCTACATTGTTAAGTGCAGGGATCCAATGTTCTTTTCAATTATCTATCTGCGCGCATAGCGTTTTGTCACTGTCAAGGTAATGGGAGAGAACAGTGAATATTTGAACTGGCTGAAAGCATCATGTGATTTTTTTTTTAACATTTACTTATATGAGACTCATGAACTATGCATGTATATAACATCTCGTATTTTATCTTCCCATGTATGACTGCAGCTTTACTAATGCAATTATATATAGAAACGGACTTATATATAGAAACTGACTACCGCGCACAGTCTTAAAGTGACTGTGTACGCAGTAACAAATGTTGGCTGTCGTTGCTGACTTCTTTCCGAAGATGCTTGTTGTCTAGATCTCTCCAGCTTCAGTACTTTCTGAGAAGCTGACCCAGAACAAACATGTAGCCAGCGAAGAGGGGTGCCAAACTCAGTCCAGCTTTCGCAGCCACCATTCATTTTTTTTTTATTGCTATGCAAGTGTCTGGTTTGCACACTCTGCATAATAACCCAAACTGCACCCAAACCCTCTTTTTCACCAGTACCTGTTGTGTTGGTGAACTTTCTATTTCCAAGACCCAGGTTTGAAACTGTCCTTCTCAGTATCACCTGTGTGAATGAAGCCTGCAAGCCTGTTTTACCATGCTATAAATACATAACAATGTTGAAAAAGTTAACTCAGGTCTCTGTAAAGTTTGGAGCTATATATATACAGGTGAAACTCGATTAGAATATCGTGCAAAGTTCATTTATTTCACTAATGCAACTTAAAAGGTGAAACTAATATATGAGATAGACTCATTACATGCAAAGCAAGATAATTTAAGCTGTGATTTGTCATAATTGTGATGATTATGGCTTACAGCTCATGAAAACCCCAAGAACCCCAAATCCACAACCTCAAAAAAGTAGATTATTACATGCAATCAATAAAACAAGGATTGTACATAGAACAATATCGGACCTCTGAAAAGTACAAGCATGCATATGTACTCAGTACTTGGTTTGGGCCCCTTTTGCAGCACTTACTGCAATTACTTTTGCACGATATTCTAATTATTCGAGTTTCACCTGTATATAAAAAACAGATACATAATCACTGGCTTCCTGCTTGGCCATGCTATAAAGGGGCTGCTATTGGACATGTGTGTCGACGATGTTTTATTTTGTTTTCATTAGGATTTTTCATTATTTCGTTTTTCGGGACTCGGGTCCGAAAGTAAATTCGTTTCGGGATTCAGATGAATTCCGAATTTTCCTTAGCGGTAGTATGTACAACTTTTCGTTATGAATGAATATTCGTTCCAGCAAAGTGACGTTAAACAAAAGGGAAAAAACATGATTTTTTTTTCCACATTTCACAGAAGAAAAAAAAAAAGTGTAAGCCCCCCCCCCCAACCCCCAGGTTAAAAAAAAAAAAGTGTGTGGGGTTCCCACAAAGGTCATACCAAGTCCTTTAGGTCTGGTAGAAATTTTAAAGGGGAAACCCACCCCCACAAAATGGGGGGAGAGAACGTGGGGACCCCCTAAAATTCCTACCAGACCCTTGATCCAAGCACAGGCCTGGCAGGAAGGGGGGGTGTGCGCCATACCAGGCCACATGCCCTTGGCATTGGGAGGGTGTCCCCATGCCGATGGGGACAAGGGCCTCTTCACCACAACCCTGATAAGGTGGTTGTGGGGGTCTACGGGCAGGGGGGCTTATTTGCATTGGAATACCCCTTTAATTAAGGGGGCACCCAGATGCCACCCCCCCCTTTTGGATGAGTAAGGGATGGCGCATGAGGCCTTCATTACTCCACTGCCCCCTTCACCTAGCAGAGGCACCTCTAACAAATTATCTGCTGGTGATTCTCAGTGGCAGCTTGATAAAACTGATGTGATGCTCCAGAAGGCTCTCCATTCACTTCCAACCAAATTACGGACTAGCTGACTAAAGAGTTCAGGGAGATAGGCTAATGCACAACAGACCCGGTGGACAAGATGGATACACTTTGCTCCACAGTGTAGTCTTGTGATTGAGAGGTCATAGATCTAAGACAAGAGAATGCTGGCCACTGTCTCAAGGGTGCAGAAAACCACTCCCACTATTCTAAACTGTGGGTCTGGTGGCTCGCGGAGAGTACGCTGGATCTGCAGTCCACCATTACAGCTCTGTTTCAAGAGCTGGTACTGTCTATCACCCTTAAGCACTTTCAAGAACTCACTCCTCAAATGATTGCCAACAGGAGGTCTATAAAGCTGTATCTGCAGATCCAACTGTACTACAGCTTCACATGCAAATGGGGCTTCCACTTTAAATACTACAGCTGCACTATTGCTGAGGAAGAACAAGAGTACCTAGAGGCCCTGCACTTATACCCTCCAACAAAGAACATGCGACCAGTGCAATGTAAAACCCCACATTGTTCCCTTGGACACTCTTCTGGTCTGCAGGCCACCATTGTACATCATCCCGTGGCAAAAGGCAGCCCATCTCTGTGACGTATCAACAGTCATTCATCTTGGAGCTCTACTTCCAAACCTTCAAATGACTAATGGGGGGCTGTCCTCTCTTTACCGTGATGTCTTGCATACTCTGAGCAAGCTGTGCCACTTACTATTTGTGTTGTCTATTACTATGGTTTAGAAAACGGTTTGTCCCCTGGTTTGCTCAGGGCACCAATTTATCCCCTCCGTTTGTTTAAAGGCAATCAATTGCTATAGGGGACTATGATCCTAGCACTGCCATGCCCTATTCCTGAAGAAGCTACAGCAACCAAAACTTCCTGAAATGATGGATGCCCGGGCCCCCGCTGCACTATGTGGTTCCTTCGACACAACAGGAATCAGTACTGCAGTAGTGTCTGGTGGATCAAACCACTAAGCGTGGCAGGAAACCATGTATCAGTCATTCCTGGAAGTGTCAGATTCTACACCTTCTTCAGTCAGCTGTTATTCTTCACTGTAGCAGAGAGTATTAAATGTCTGCAGGGGGCTTGTCCACTTACACATTTAGCAAGAAAGACTTTTGGCGCTACATTTAAAGCTGGGCATAACCTGGTAGAATTTCACACAAACACTCATGAAAAGTCTCGTCAGAATATTGGACAATGCCATCAGAGACTTGATGATTGTCATTTGAAATTGCATTTGATTGTAACATTCGACAGTGGAATGAATGGAGTTTACTTCTACTTTTAGAGTTTCCTTTGTTCTATTAAAATTTTTTACCCTGCTTCTTTGATTATTTTCCATCACCTCGGTTGGAATCAAATCGCTGATCTACCCCTATTAGAAAATGAAACGGACCTTCCAAAAAGAAAAACAAATTCTACTGGTGTATGGCCAGCTTTACACTTTGCACAACACACTGCTTTGTGTTACTGAAAGAGTCTAATTGTACCGTGTCCTTTGCTAACATTTTTGCTGATTACAAATAGTCTATTTTCTAACTTTTAAACTCTCTGTCACATCTTTTGTGCCTTTTATACAAAACACTGCAGGTACTGTACATATGCCAGTAATTCAGATTATTTTTGGCCTATCCAATATAGTAAAAGACAAGCAGTTATTAAAAATAGTACCAACCATAAGTGAGTCAGTACATTGAAACAAGTGCCCCAGGGGCTAAAAGGTGTCTAAGTAACTATCCATCCACCTTATACTACGAGAATTTGGGGGGCCATGGGAGGCAATTCTAACTATTGCTTCCAGCCAAGCTCTAACATTCTGTACTAAATAAAGCAGCTAATAACACTGCTTTGCCAGGACCTAATGGAGCAAAGGAACAATCTGGATTGTCACTTTTCTGTAAATGAGTCAAAATATACCATTTATTCCGCCACAGAATTATCAGCTTGGTGGCTTATTATTACTGTGTCTATATTGCTTGTGTGACCGGAATGAAGAAAAATGAGAGGACAGAATTAAAACTGTCATATCTTTAGATGGCTCTCACACTGCTCATTGAAATGACAGCCCAGCAGAGGATGCAAACACGGATAGTGAGAGTCCGCTTTATAAAGCTGTACATTACAATGATGTGCTGCTAGGTAATCCCATATTTATGCTGCGGTTCCTCTCGCATTTGCTATACCCATAAGGGCATATCCTGTAGCCTAAACAACACAAGTAGAAACTGGATTTTATATTCACACTTGATAAACAGCAACAGAAGCAAAAATGGGATGCCGAGTGCTTCTGGTTGTCATCAGAAAAATATAATTCCATTTTAGCTGACATCTCACAAATATAGCTCCAAGTGCATCTTGTTTGTGATGTGTAATTGAAGTGGAAGTTTAATCCCGGGGCTCATAAATCACACAGAAGCTCTAGGCCCTCCCTCATGGCTGATACAAGTGAATTATCAGTTAGTTATCTTGTACTCTACCCAAGTTCTTTCAGGGTGTAGCAGACCATTAACACGTTCAGAGCTCGCCGCCATATTGGCGAGAAGGTGATGAAACCATTTATATGGCATACCTTTTCTGGCACTTCTAATAAATAGGTGACAACATCGTTTGAAATCATATGGTAAACATAGTGAGCTCGGAAATCCTGCAAGTCCCTGGAAAGGAGCAGCTAGTTGAGAAACATGCAATGGGACATTTCCAGCTACACGCCATCAGCAGAATACAAGTGATGTCAAGGGGTTTTTTTTATACTGAAAGTGAATTCCGTACTAAATTATTTTTTGTTTAAGAGAAGGTAGAAAAGGGTTAGCGCCAAAGTCAATTTTTTTCTGCCTGTGTCCGCATTGGGGAGATTTTTTTCTTATTTCTTGTCTGGGTGACTTATTTGTCACCGAGATGGGAATGAAAGGGATAGCTTTAAAAAGGTTTACAACAGCATATGGCAAAATATGTTTTTAGCCGACTTGGAGGAAGGCCATACACAGCAATAAAAACCAGACATTTCCCATAATTTCTCAACTATTTAAAACTAAAAAAATAAAATAAAAAAAAATGCCTGGCTTGTTTCCTTAACATATATCTAAACTCAAGAAAATTTGTTAATGTATTACAGACTGTAGATGACTGTAGATGTTGTGACTACATTAGCTTTCTTTTTCTCACCTGTGATCTTGCCAGTAACACACTTCCTGTACTAGGGTGACAACGCTCACTCACTTTACTGTATCTATAGAGGAACAGTGTTGTCACCCTATTACACAACCACAGAATACCTCCCCCTCTCCTCTTCCCTATAACAGAAAGGGGGTGTTCTGTAGTCCACGGAGAGAACTGGGAACAATGCTAACTTATAACAGTGTACAAGAAGAAGAGAGCAAAAAAAGTTGTCAAATCACAAAATTTTTGATACAATTAACAGATATGTTTGCACTTAAAATAGTGATATTTAGCAATACATTTAACAGACCAAAAGGGAGCAAATGGTAGAAGGTTAATGTTAATGGTTTATGTATACTTTATAGTAAACCTATCAGCATTCTAAATACATATACTAAACATCCTGACTACAAGCAGGCTGTGCAAGGTGCCTGCTATCATTCTTATTAGCTAGAAATCCCTTTTGTGCGTTGCTTTAATCCTGAAACACTATAATGCAGAGGACTTCAGAACGCGGCTCAACCCTGAAGCAAGGTCACACTTACTTGCAGTTCTACTATGTAATGAGAGCACCTCAGTGGCCCATACTGTCATTGAACATTGGGATTTTGCGTGGTTTGGGGTTAGCCATATGGGATAAAATGGGTGTAGCCTCATGTACTCTTCCTAAGACCAATATATTTCTGTGGCCAATTTATTTTAATGATGAGGTCCTAATTACAAAAATGGTTGGCTAAGAGTGACATTGCCAAGCGTCTAGGGAATAAGACTTCAACATGCCTTGCAAAGCATGTCACAATTATTGCAGTGCATTACTTGTTGCACTTAGTGGGTTTTGCTATACAATTGTAAAATTGGCTAACCATTAATTACACTGCTGCTAGCTCCAATTTATAGAGTATCTGTATTTACCAAATGGAAATTGACATAAGAATGTCTGTGCAATCTGCATTAGGTTACACACACATCTTTCTTCTAGAAGTCTCTAAACCTAGGATATTCTAATATGCAGCTTTGGCTGAGAAGACCAGTGCTGGGCCTTTCCAGTACTATGCCTGGTGGCCACTAAACGTAGGCTGAGTATAGACCAGAGCTGGGCCTTGCCAGTACTATGACTGGTGGGCACCAAACGTAAGATGAGTATAGACCAGAGCTTGGTCTTGCCAGTACTATGCCTGGTGGCCACCAAACTTAAGCTGAGTATAGACAGAATTTGTTTAAAAAAAAAATAGTTTCTGAATATTGGTTGGATTTTCTAATAGTTCATGGGGTCAAATCGACATTCAATTTTGATCGTCAGTACTATGCCTGGTGGCTACTAAACTTAGGCTGAGTATTGACCAGAGCTGTGCCTTGCCAGTACTATGCCTGGTGGCCCCCAACCTTAGGCTGAGTATAGACCAGTGCTGGGCCTTGCCAGTACTATGCCTGGTGGGCACCAAACTGAGGCTGAATATAGACCAGAGCTGGGGCTTGCCAGTACTATGCCTGGTGACCACCAAACTTAAGCTGAGTATAGACAGAATTTGTTTTAAAAAAAAATATTAGTTTCTGGAATGTTGGTTGGATTTTCTAATAGTTCATGGGGTCAAATCAACATTCAATTTTGATCATAGTAATGAAAAGGAGCAGGATGAAATTCTAACAGTACATGTGGTTTTCGTTCAGGAAACTATTCATTTGCTAAATCGAATGAGAAAAATCAAACACAATTTGGAATGATATTTGCCAAGTTTCTAATTATCAAATGTTCTAACAAGATTTTTTGTATTAAAGTTCGCACGAAAACCTACCAGTGTACACCCAGCTTTAGTTCTGCACCCATACAATTGGGCACCATGATGAAAGCTTTTGAAAATAATCCTGCTCCCCCCAAAACATAACGCAAAGGAAGTGCCATGTGATCTCTGTCAAATAGAAGCATTCTGTAATTTGTCTTGATGTTACACTTTTTTTTCTCCTCCCCATGAAATACACTGTATGATCACAAATGAAGATTGCAGCCCTGGAAGGTACATCCTTAAAAAACTTGTTCTGGCGTTTACTGAACAGGTTCTAAAGTGGTTAGATTATTGATCCGTGTAAATATGCAGTGACTGCAGTGAAGAAGGAATTCTTCCCTCTCTGAGAACAATTAACAAATGTCATGCTCGTATTTATGGTTTCTGTCTCAGAAAAAGCCAAGGCTTCATACAGATAGATGTTCATACCAAACAGCAGAGAGTCTAATGTAATATTTCACCATACCATAGCAAACCTTCAAAGAAAAAAAAGGGTCCATGATTTAATAATAAAGCTACATGTAGAAGTAATATATTCTTAATCTGCACAGCAAGTCACCCCCAGGTCTGACATAACGTTGCACAAATCACATGTCCGGTGTTATTCAAGTGACAGATATGCTCCTTAGGCTCATAGAGAATCAGGCATCTGCACATACACAAAATGTCACATGCTGTACTATCCCAATATCCTGATGCCCCATGCTGAGTTATTAATATTTATAGCTACAAAGCACTATATTTGTAGTAAACAACTGGCAAGTTCAGACCCTGACAAAATGATTCTGGAAATGTAAATTCCTCTGCAGGGGTTTCTTAAAAGACTTAACCATTCAAGGAACATCATACATGTATGAAAATAGCCCATTTAGATTTTCCATGCTGCTGCATTTAAGGTAATCCTAAAACATAAGCTAGTAAAACCATTCCATTAGATATACTGGACACTGGACTTTATTTAGATTTGCTGCGCCCTAAAAATACATATGGGGAGTACATCCCTACTTAACAGGGCTTCAGTTTTTTTCCAGCATTGCTGTAGTACTAATCCACACCACGCTCTTTTGTAGGTAATTTGGGAACCTCTTTTGTTCACCTATTTATGATGCATTCCCAAACATACCTACCAAAAGTTCTATCACATATGCTCCTTCCATACTGAACATGTAGTAGTAGATGTGGTAAAGTGTTAGATCACAGCCATGAGTCAGATTCTAACCCTGTTATGGAAATTTGAATCAAGTAGAAACAGAACAGGCTTTGAGAAGAAAACCCACCCATGTCACATGTGAGGAGTAGTGATGAGCATGGGCTTGATGCAAACCCAGTTTACCCAAGCACATTCAAAATGGAGTGCTTACCCTTCCCGGGCCAATCAGTTTCTGAGAGGCACATTGCCCTGTTGCTATATATCACAAAGGAGCACAGAATTCTCCTTCTACTCAATTCATTAATTCAATTTATTTCAACTGCCACCACTGATTGGGCTGGGAGGAGGAGGTGGCTGTCACAGTTTTGAATGGGCTTGGGTGAACTCGGATGAACTGGGTCTATACCAAGGTCTATACTCTCTAGTGAGGGGCTTTCTGGATTATAAATACATTTAAAAGTATGGTATTATGAAAGACTTCATGATTTCTGTAAAATGACCATGCTAGTACATATAATTAGCACTTCAATGACAAATTTCACTTGCCTCCTGAAATTGCTATTTGAAATGAGCCTGTGATAAATATTAAAGCAGAAAAGTAAAAACTGTAGTAGATTGTTGTCAGCCCATACTTCTGTTTCTCCTATTTTATAGCTAACAGCCCCCTCCGCATTGTCTTTATTTCTTCATAGTGGACAATAGACATGGGGTCTACGGCCAACTTTTGGAAAGTCAGTAGTTGTATAATTTTTTCAGAGCACACTGGGATGAGAGATAATGACACATCCTACAAACTAATAGGTATTTGCAGACAGCTAATGTTAGTTTACTAGTTTAATACATCCACAACAGGTTAATAAAAAGGCCGCCTGTGCCCTATTTTATTGGAATTACTAAATAGAAGTATTTCACCTCTGCACAAACCACAAATGTAAAATCACAGAGCTCCGATATACATCTGGGCGAGTTTCTAAAAGACATTTATTGAAAGAATGAACTCTAGAGCTTAGAAACAATTCACAACAATGTTCTGCTATCACTGTCTATGGAAGTGAAATCTCCCCTCAGAAGGATACAGACGGCAACAAAACATCTGACCCTTCCCCTCTTTATCCAAAACCAAGTTTAGGCCGGAGTTTCACATAAATATTATTGAAGGTTAAGTTGGAGTTACAATACGCGTTTTCACCCACTCCAAATTCTTGATTCCCCCATCGACACTAAACAGCACCGATGGGGGAATCCCCTGCCCCTTTCTCCGGGCTATCGTATTCTGAAAGGGGCGGGTGTGCCACCGACAGATTAAACATACAGTGACAGCTGATTGGCTGCTGTCGTTGTTCAGCTGATAATTTTCAGCCCAGATAGCAAGCAATTGAGCTGCAAGTTTTCCTTCCTATCTGGGAGACTAGCTCTTCAATTTTTCAATCAACCTTTTCGAAGGAGTGCCGATGGGGCCACACACTGGTCGAATACTGACTCAGCACAAATTCGAGAAGTGCATGGCCAACTTTACAGCAGGGTTAGTTTTGCTTAAATTAGGACCATGGACAAAAGCAAAAGGACATATAAGCTGAGGTCTGTCTTAAGCTGTACAATAATACAAGAGTCCCCCTGTAACATAGTTTAAAAACTATATAATGAAAATATAATATATAAAATCTAGTGATTCTGCTAATAGATCAGATAAACTACTATTTCCTTTAACAGGGGGACAGCACTGTTCGTTCTGCAGTGAAATCGCTTCAGCATTGCCACCATGCACTGTTGCTGTAGCCCCTTGGACTCAAACAGTACGTGATACAAAATGAGTGGGTAGTCAATCAGAATTGTTGCTGCTGATAGCTGGACACCGCTGATAGCTTGCCTCCTCTGTGCCTATCAGCTACAGGTTGTACCCATCTCTTCTGGGAAGCTGTTTCACAGCACACTGCTGAAAATATCTCTTGTGGTTTGCTGACAGGTGTGCCAAACGTAGTATCTGTATATAGCATATACACAACATGGATTACTGCAAAATACTTAGAGTAGAACCTTTTTTTAGTACTTGCCCACAGGTCTGATGGGAAATGTAGTTTAGTGGTGGCTTGCAGGACACTTGAAAATGACATGTAAGTGCAGCTTATTCTCCCCAACCTCTCCTTCTCTATCAAATACTAAAGTGGTGTGCCTTATTATTACACAGACAGCAAACAAATGTGAACTTATAGGTGGACTGTAATACTCATCACCATGGCTGAGAATTGGAGTAGATGTAAAAGGTGTTGGGTACTTGCACCTCCAGCTGGATGTGATTTAATTGGTGAAGAACTCTGGACACTTGGCTCTGATGTGGACACATTTCTAGTATCCATATACTGTGCCTAAAGAAGGTTCTGACCCAAATACACCAATACCCAAGTATACTTACAATCTGGAAGTCATGTACTTCGATGGCTTCATCACTACCAGAACCGGTCTTGAATGTTTCTAGGTTGTTCCCAGAATCTATTTCCATTGATCCTTCCTGTATTTTGCCATTGATGCTCATGGTGTAGTGGACATTGTAAACCTGAATGAGAGATCAAAACAATCATATTTTTAAAGATCAGAATTTAGACTGACAATTCACATATTTGTTTTTAAATACTGTAAACACCTTGGTTTGAGTATGCTGTTCAAGCATGTTCTATAGTGATTGATAACATGCTAGAGGTGCATGTATTTACCATGAATTTTCTGCATTATACAACTTCTGGGATTTTAACTGAACTGTGTATGTAAAGTGCGTTTTACACATGGGACCATCCATCGCTATGAATCAAGATTTTGTTAAAAAACACAGGTTAGAGGTATACCGTTGATCACAGATCTCAAAGTGCACCCTAACCACAAAGGTAGATGAGGTTAAATGTGGATAAACCACAGTAATATTAGTAGAAAGGCAAACTGTACATACGTACATGAATATCTTCTACACCTGTACATATACATTAATATCTCTAATTCATTTTGGTTGGCAACTTTCAATAATAAAGCCACATATTACTAAGGGTTGTAGTGAATGTGGGCAATTTAGATCAGATTCAGGTAAAGTCGGTTCCAATCTAAATACAAACACTACCTTCAATAATGCTTTGAAATCTCATGTACACAAGTTATAGGAATGACCATGTAGAGCCTAATTCCTGCAACTGATTTGAGTATTGCTTAAAACAACTGGACAAACAATGGAGCATGTAGGGCCCCTAGGGACAATACCCAGCTATTCCAACTGTTGGAATGCTTGTTACTTCACATGGATGGAAAACATATTTTACTGGGTGTACGACAACCTGTGTCCAAGACAATAGAAGGTTATGCTGTACCCCTGTGATCTGCTGAACACTGCTAACCTAGTCTATACTATAGACACTTACTTCAACTTCTTCATTTACTGTTGGGACCTAGTCATAGGACATCCCCTGCCCTACCTGTGACATTCACTAGATGGCAGAAAGGAAGATGTAACTGGCACTCCAGTATGCTGATCAATACGCCTTTATTGACACATGCTCAGTATCACATAACACAACGTTTTGGGGCCACGCAGTGTCCCCTTCTTCAGGAAAAACAGTGCCTCTCAGAATACTGGAGTGCAAGTGACCCCTTCCTTTCTGATATTAAGCGGCACCATCCATTCACCACTGTAGCACCCACTTATTCCTAAAGGCACTTACCGGTCACGAGTGCGATGGGACTTGGACATTAATCATTCACTAGATGGCTACACATACAAAGCATGTGCATGTCACTGACTGAATGGGAAAAGTAATTTACTTTTATCTTAATTACCATCTCTTTCATGTATAAATCTCCTTAAAAGTAACAGTATGTTGATGATGTCAAGACTTCCAGTGATTACCGCTTACTCATCCTATGCTACCTAAAATGCATTGTAAATAACATGCAAAAATATACATAGAAAAGAGAGCATTGTCCAAGGAAACTGTATTTAAGCTAAATAAGTGAAAAGGTGTTTGAAAAGACCCTGGGAAGAGGAGAAGACGAACAGAGAAAAAAGGCAATTTATGTAAACCACGATTTGGAGAAAAAAAGAATATTCAGACAGATTGAATTTTAAAATAGTAGAGCCGGGTGAAAAGGTGTTTACTTTGCATCTAATACATAAAAAAGTGTAAGAACTGCTCACCGACTCTATAACTTCTATTTTATTTGGAACATTCCTGCTGTAAGAAATATTTATTCTAAAGAAACATGTCTCTGACTCACTTGTTCTGGCTGAAAAATATGTTTATGAAATCATTACACGAACTGTGTGGGGAATATTGATAATGTAAATGTACCCAGCATTTTCACACTCATAATAACACTGCTGATCAGCAGGTTTATCTATAGGAGAAATCTATAGGTAACAACTAAATACAAGCAACTATGAGTGAAAAGAAACATCTTCAGAAAAGAATCCAGAACTATGAATAATTTCCAGTGTTAGCACGGATTGTTTGCTCCGATTCTCCCCCAGAGTATCATGTTGGAAGATTGACAGTTTATAGTGACCATTACAGATAGTTACTTCGTATTGTTTATGTAATATCAGCTATGCAGATTACACAGCAGTGCATAACTGATCTGACTAAAGTCGGGTATACACGCTTCTATTTTTTTGGTTCCACCTGCCAGCCGAATTAAGAAAATAGAACAGATTCCTCCATCAACACTGACGAACGCTGGCCGCTGTCAGAATACTTGTACAGAGCTACCAGCTCATTGGCTGCTAGCTCTGTTTAGCTGCCAATGCTCCTTCGATCGCTGATTAAGGTATGCAAATCGGAAAGGTGCTGACAGCAGCACCCACACATCAAATTTCATCCGGTTATCCAAAAACCAGCTGAAATTTGAACCATATAGACCCGGCTTAACAGAGGATCTTTATTAGATTAGATTAGTGCATAGACATCATGAATTGCATTAGCATGTACGTCTATACATTGTGCAGACCCTGTTGACACCATCTTTATCTTAATCTATTCCATCCCCTAGAAGAAAAGCCAGGTCCAATAGAGATTTTAGAACAGATGGAAACAACTTTTACTGCCTTCTAGGGGTATCCTAAATGGCCCAATCCTACTGCTGCCCTGAGCTGTTGGATTAGGCTATTTATGGATTGCCTAGGAATGGTTCTAATCTGGCCTTATGAAATAACCATGACTAACATTTGCCAAAAAAGACCTGTATAGGCAGAAGAGATCTATACATTTTTAGATAGAAATGGCAATGTTGCATACTATTGGGTCTATTTATAAACAATTTGCCTTGTGAATATCTGTGAATGTTCGTTTTGGGCAAATAATGCCCAGAATTAATGTTCTTAATACCTTTTTCTCTTCGGTTCAAATGTAATGTGTTGTAAAATTACATTACGGCCACTAGATGGAGCTGAGGAGCATAGGAAATAAATATTAATTCCTCCACTCCATCTAGTGGCCATAATAAGCACCTTAGAGATGTCAGAATCATCTGTTAAGTGTTTATCCCTTTGGGTGTACACTGTGGTGAGAAATTCTGGACACGGACCGATTGCCAACCTGCACTTGGTTACGGCTGGCTGACAGTGGATGCGCCGGCCTCCAAGGCTGGGGCATCCACTGCAATCCACAGCCCAGTGCAGGTTCGAACCTCATTCCTCTTCAGTTGTTGGATGCTAGGACCGCTGGGTTCCTAGCAACAAATGATGTCAGGGATCCTCCTCCTCTGCAGTCATTGGTTGAATAATGTCTTCCCACTGCCAGCATTACAGGAAGATGTCTGTAATGATGGGGTGTCTGTCATCTCCTGCAGCTCCTCGTGGTGTCCCTCCTGCAGCTCCACCCTCCTGGCTCCTGCCTTTGACCTTTCAAGAAAAAAAAATAAAGCAGGTGTGTGCCACATACTAGGGACAATAAGGGCCCGTTCACACATATGCAATGCATTAATTGCATGGTTCCCTGCGATTAACTCATGGTACCACGCAATGCACCTACTGTACGTTAGAGTGCTGAGTTGCACGCACTACTTTTTTCAATCGTACAGTATTGCGGTACTTCGCGTTGCAGCGCAGTAGATCCCATTGTGGCCGGGAGGTGAGTTTGGGGTGCCATTCAATTGAATGGCAATGCAACGCACCTGCAGCACTGTAACCCACAGTACCATGCATTAATCATAAGAGAAACTGGGACTGTTGTCCAAGTTTCTTATGTGGCCCCTTGAGAGAATGAACTTCCCACCCCTGAACTAGATGGACCTTGCTAACTATATAACTATATTATGCTCCATGAGGTCCTTGAATGTGTAAACTGGCAATTTAGCAGACACGTGAATTAGAACTGCGACTGATAAATAGCCCCCTAAGTTTAACAACAACTTGTATGATATTATATGTAATGTCAATGTAGCTCTATGCTGAAATGATAAAATGCACATTAGTTTGGCTGGGTTGCCGGCTGGTCTAGAAATACTGGACTGCATTCATGACATGCTGCTGTTGGAAGTAGTGCTGGGGGAAGTGGCTGGCTGATATACAAGAGCTGATTGAGTCCGACATAAAGGGGCTTTTGTCTGCGAGCAGTCACCACTGACCCCAGCTCAGCCTACAAGACCATAAGCAGCAGAGCCAGTGTAGGCCTTCCCTGTACAACTCCCTTCAAGGCACATCAAGAGTGTTCACATTTTATACGGGACAACACAATCAGCGAAGAAAAAAACAAATCATTCTAAATAGTGTATTTTTCATACGGAAAGGGAAAGTGGCAGCTTTTTACTTGACGCTAATTATTCCTCCAAAGCCAATTATCGTGACAAGTTACACGTCTTTTCCCACTGCAGCTATAATAGTCCGTTTTAATAATTTATGTATTTATATTTCCACCAATTAAGACAGCCATCTGTACTCAGGTTAAATAGTCAGGCAAATTATTATTATCTTATTTATATCTGCTTTTCAAACAATCCAAAAGTAATAAACTCTAATGCATCATCTTGTCTGAGTGAAAAAAACAAAACACATTTCATTTATACAATGAAGCTGGATTAGCCAGAAAACAGTTCAGCATTAAAACTCCATTTTCTGTTACAGAAATCTTTTTATCTCCCCGTCAAGTGTGGATTATGATCTGAGGCTTTGTTGTACTGCGCTATTGGTGAGTGGTATGTCATGTATTCTAGGGCTAGATCCCTTGTTTCAGATGGAAGAGCGTCTTGCTAGTTTATAAATGGATTTTGGGAAGTCAAGTAAATGGGCTCCTTTTACACCAGCAACCTTCTGACCTCCTGATTCTCACATCTGCGCTTCAGGAGAACACACTGGGAGAGGGAAGGACAGATGCCCATTGTTCAGGAATGGTACACAGACATATATAATCACTTACGTGCTTGTCATTAACTTTCCAGAAATAGAAGGCACCGATGGCTCCAAAGAGAAGCAGGAGAGCCCCTGAGATGAGCACCACGGCCCCGATTCGGAGTAGACGGCCATTGTTGGATGGCTTCATTGTCACTGCTGTGTATGCCTAGGAACAGAGAGGACACATCATAAACTAAGAGGCTTCCTAATCTTTAGAATGATCACAGTGTATGTTGTTATCTACAAAACATCTCAGAAATAAGATTAATACAACTTAATATCGGTGCTGGACAGATCCCAGGAGCCAGGTAGCCAATGCTACTTTAGGGCCCATTCACACTGTTGCATTGGCTTAAAGGCACGGTATCCATGGGATAAGTGCATGCTATCACATAACGCTAGGTGCACTGGTGTACTTCATTGCCCTTTATACTGAATGGCACCCAAACACAAGTGTGCGTTGAGCTGAAATGCGTGGAAATAGCTGGAAATGCACCCACTGGGAGGTGCGTTGGACTGCCATTCAGAGTGAATGGCAATGTACCAGTACACCTAGCTTGCGGTGCATTGCATTGTGCGATAGCATGCACTAAACGCATGAAAGCCACGCCTTAAGTGCAACGCAGTGGTGTGAATGGGGCTTTAAAGTTACAGCAGGGGCCTAACATTTGAGGTTTTCTCTAGCTGTTGTCAATGGAACTGGCTCCTAAAAAGAGAGAGAGAGAAAGACTGGCAACTTGAATTCCATATTCAATTGCCCACCTCTGATTAAAGTGGCTCTTTCATTAAAACGTAAACTTCACATGAATCAAAAGTATCAATAAGTAGAACTAAAAAGAAAACATTAATATCTGTTTCCTCATAAGGCCCCTTTCATATGGTCAATGTCCATTATGATCAGAGTAGTACAGAACAGATGACACTCTTGTGACAACCATGTCTGTTAAGTTTTTTCCTCCTTCTAATGAAAAAAAAATAATGAACTTACTCAACCTATGTTAGGTCTGTGGGGCGTTGGATGTAGAGCTGCAGCTAACGATTATTTTCAAAATCGATTAGTTAGCCGATTATTAAGTTCGATTAATCGGTTAATCAGATAAAAAATAAAATACATTTTAAAAAATGGCTCCAGTGATGGACTACTAGTTTGTATTGAGATTGTACTCCATCACAGGAGCAAGCTTGGAGCGGTGGAAGTAAAAAAGAAAAAAAAAGTGTGGTGTGCAATATAGTGAAATGGAAAGTGAAAATTATACAGCAATGAATGCAGAATGGCATCGGCTATAGAGAACTACAAATCACAGCAATAGTACATTATACAGCGCAATGCAGAATACCCCTAGCTATAGAGGAATACAACAAATCCCAGCAATACATTATTGGGGAGGAGGTGCGGCGCGCAGTGTGTGTGGAGCCGTGAACAGGGCCAACCAATCGGAAGCCGATTAATCGATGATTGAAAAAGTTGGCAACTTTTTCAATAATCGATTATAATTGATTATGTCGATTAGTTGCTGCAGCCCTAGTTGGATGTAGGTGGATATGTGTCCGTTTACATCCGATTACCTCCGATCAGTCCCATTCAGGTCCACCATAACGGAATTCTGTTCCTTTTTTGTGGACCTAGATGGACTTAGGTAATTGAATGTAACTGGATGCACATCTGGGGTCTGCTTGATGGAATATACATTGATTGGATAGCTCAGGTAGGTCGTAATATTACATCGTAACGTGTATGTCAAGCTTTAGCAGGATATGTCATTGGTGTCTTAGTTATGGATAGTTTCATCGTCCACTTAGCCTAAATTACTTAATGCAAACAAAACATATAGACAACACATGACTCATCACAGAACCAGACGTGTCAGCATGTAACAGGGAAGGATAGCTGGGACTTGTAGTTCCACTTCATCTAGATATTGGACTACTACAATCCTAATTGTCTAGTAAAGCTTCCACCAGGAGGGAACCTGCGTTAAAGGATTTTGTGCCTTTTTGGCAGTAAGCCTGAACACTTACTTCTGGATTTTCAATTATATGACAATAATCATCCGGCAAAATGGCATGTTTGTCACATTGTGATAATGCAGTTCACATTCTGAACATCAAGACTGCTCGCAGTGCCTGCTCCAATACCAGCGCTATATTAATAACAGCAGTACGTCCGACTAATCTCCACATTTGCAGGTATGCAGGGAAATGATCTAATTAACCTTTTTCGGGAGGTAAACACAAATCAAACACTGGTCCTGCCGCTGTAAACACCTTACAATATCCCGCTTTTTCTCTGCCTGCGTTCCCACCGCTTAATCCCCATCTGTATGTACCTATGGGAGAAGTGAAATTACAGCACAATTAATTGTTCCAGCCATCTAAGTTTACATTCTCTTCCCGCATCATCCAAATCCCCTATAAGCCTACGTTTTATTTCTCTCCCCGCCACTTGCTGTATGTTCTACAACTGTAGAAGCAGATAAGGCAGGGGTGGAGAAATTAATATAGAATTCACCGGGGCAGCCTGTCCAGTCCAATCCAATCCAATAGGCCAGCCTGTCCTATCCTGGAGCCAGTCTGACCAAACCCGGAGCCAGCCTGCCCTATCCAGGAGCCAGCCTGCCCAATCCAGGAGCCAGCCTGCCCTATCCAGGAGCCAGCCTGTCCAGTCCAGGAGCCAGCCTGTCCTATCCAGGAGCCAGCCTGTCCTATCCAGGAGATAGCCTGTCCTATCCAGGAGCCAGTCGGCCCTATCCAAGAGCCAGCCTTTCCTATCCAGGAGCCACACTGCCCTATCCAGGAGCCAGCCTGCCCTGTCCAGGAGCCAGCCTGCCCTGTCCAGGAGCCAGCCTGCCCTATCCAGGAGCCAGCCTGTCCAGTCCAGGAGCCAGCCTTTCCTATCCAGGAGCCAGCCTGCCCTATCCAGGAGCCAGCCTTTCCTATCCAAGAGCCAGCCTGTCCTATCCAGGAGCAAGCCTTTTCTATCCAGGAGCCAGCCTGTCATTTCCAGGAGCCAGCCTGTCCTATCCAGGAGCCAGTCTGTCCTATCCAGAAGCCAGCCTGTCCTATCCAGGAGCCAGCCTTTCCTATCCAGGAGCCAGCTTGTCCTATCCAAGAGCCAGCCGGTCCTATCCAGGAGGCAGTCTGTGCTATCCAGGAGCCTTCCTGTCCAATTCAGGATCCAGCCTGTCCAATTCAGGAACCAGACTGTCCTGTCCAGGACTCAGCTCCATTGAAAACAGCTAGAGAAAACCTCAAAAGTTAGGTGCCAGCTGTAATTTGTAACGGGCACTGGCGACCTGGCTCCTAGGATCTCTGCAGCCCTGAGATAAGGTGCACAACACTGAAACTGCTCGCCTAGCATTTCCAACCAATGTGCAAATCTAGCATGCTGGGACTTGTAGTTCCACACAAATAAAATGCCACAGAGCCCCAGGTACGCTCTGAGCAACGTATTCAGCAATGTATTGAATCAATTTGTGTCCAGTCAGGCAGGGCACTGCACTACATAGTTGGTGGGATATCTAAAACAGATTGCACAATCAGATTGTAACATGTATGTTGAGCTTTGCCAAGATCCGTCACCGGTATCTTAGTTATGGATCGTTTCATCATCCAACCAACACATTTCCAACCAACAAGGAAATCTAGCCTGCTGGGACTTGCAGTTCCACAAGAATGAACTGCCATAGAGCCCCAGGTACGCTTGGTGCAAAATCTACATCGGGAAAGGCAAATGACAACCTGGCATGAATACAGATGGTCATGTTTACCAAATATATTACAACAACATGTGCAGCAAAGAAAAAAAAAGTACAGAATAGCTGGACAACACTATTCTAAATATTTTCTATATATACTACTCAGGAAAGTATATATACACACTTAGACATATATAATACAAAATTATAACATTTATATTAACAATATAATATAAATATTTACACACATGAT
>NW_017306725.1:1145194-1148012 GCF_000935625.1 Nanorana parkeri
CTATAACTACAATAACACAGTCTATCAGAAAAAAGTAAGTTCGGTATAGACATTTCATGAAAGGGTAGACGTTTTCTACTCACTGGGGGAAGGCACTGCTCCACATCTTCGGGCCCGGCCAGGGCTATAGGAACTTTTTCCGAACTCTCTGCCATTGTGTAGCGCAGGTCCCTATCTGATCCCCCCCGGCTCCAGCTGAACGATCTGTGCAGGACAGGAGAGCGTCACGTGACTCCACCTGTCAATCAAACGCGCCCGGGCACCTGCCCTGCCCCCTTCTCCTCCCGAGCTGTCTATTGCTCACCTCCCTCCTCTGTGGTCAGTTGAACCCCCCTCCTCATCATCTGAGGAATGCAGCTTGTGCACATACATGCTTCATTATTACTCCAGGTTGCCACCGAAATGTTCTTTTCCCATTTGTGAAGGATCAAGTGTTGTCAGGAAAGGGGGAGCCAAGTCTGGTTTTGTAGACAGCAGTGCCATTCATCTATGGCCCCTGGCCCCAAATAATTCACATTCACAGGGACCTAGCATCAGAGAGATAGTTTTTATGTCAAACTAGAACTGAAGCCAAAACTTTTTTTTTGTTAGATTTGGATAGAGTAAAGGGGGGGGGGGGGGGGGTTATATCCCTCTTTATTTGGACACAGAGCGTTCCCTTCACTTCCTGTCTGATAGCCACAACAGGAAATCTCTTCAAAGAGTGGGAAATCCCTGGTGCTCAGCAGTGTCACCAGAACTAGTGTCCCCATTGGAAGATTTCCCATCTATTCCTGTTCTGGTCACAACCAAAAATTGGTACTTTCTTTCACATTCAGTGATAACGGTCACCAGGACAAATATGGTGAATCTTCCTAACAGGAACACAGCGATACAAACCTGACAGATGTTGTAATCCCTCTATACTCCATCCAAAACTAAAAAAAATATGTTTTGGCTTAATTTGCTCTTCAAGTGTATGAATGCTAAAAAAGGTGTCAGTGTAAGGCCTCATTCACACGTGAATCGGCCGGCATGTTCAGCTCTGTATCGGGCAGCTCCCGTCCACCATCTACCTCCTGGACTAAAGGCTGTGACACACTGAACGCGAAGCAGCGCGGAGCGGTGGCGCGCTGCCTTCGCGAGCAGTGTGTTATGTCATTTTCTCCTCGGCACGTCAGCTTGCGAGAGCTCGCGTAGCTGAGCATGCCGAGATGAAAAATGTAATCTTCAGCCAATCGGCTCGCGCGTATAAACCTGCGCGTCAGCATGCGATGTCTGGCTGGTTGTTACGCACAAGCCGATTGGCTGAAGGTGCAGTCAATCATGTGACTGCACTCAGGTCACACACTGCACGCAAAGCTCCAGCTTTGCTTCGCTCTGCACGGCTTTGCGCGCAGTGTGTCACGGGCTTAAAGGAGAACTGTGGGGTCAGGGCTTTTCCCCATAGTTCAGGGTCACGGGAGAACACAAACTAGCATCCTCCGGGGGCCCAAAGCTCAGTATACCGCGAGCTACAGCTCGCAGTATACTGAGACGCCGCAGCCGGGACGGATCCTGACAATTATGTCTGGATCCACCCAGCTGCGGGATTGACAGCTGGCTCTGCCTATCCAGAGGCAGAGCCAGCTGTGCCCGCCCCCTCCCCCGTCCGTTTCGCCAGTCAGCGCTGGAGGATCGGACAGGGGAGGGGGAAATCCATGCAGGGAGCCTTGAGTGACAGACAAAGTTAAGAAAAGGAAAAAAGAAAGGTAAACAGTGCCTTACATTGCAACAGCACAAGGTAGAGCCCCCACCGCCAGTACACAGTGCACACTAGCCTACAATGATCAGTGTGCACTGGCCCCTAAGTGGGCCACATTCTGCAAAATGATGACAACATTTTCAGAGGTCTGCTTTAAACTTCTACAATACAGGGGTTGAGTCTTAACAACTATGTTTGAGCTAATGAACGAGGGACTAATATTTTTGTTTTATTAATTATTGTATCTATGTCTATCTATATCATAAGGTGCCGCATGCATTATTAGTACTAAATAAATTGGAAATGTGTTGCCATAGTAATGAGCGCGGCAGACATATAACGCATTTATCAGAATCCTCCATACCAATCAGATTGTCATATCTGATGACTGGCTGGATGGTCTTGTTGAATATGTATTAGTTTCTGCTGTGTAGCACAGAATTTGTTTTCAGCCCATCCATCCATACATGTTCAGCAGTTGTGAAATGAGATGAGAATGTGTCTAGGTAAGCCAGTTTTAATTGACTGAGCTCAATGACTGTGGCCCAAGTGGGGGCACATATACCATGCAGAGCTTCAATTACTATTAGGAAAGTCATACTGCGATATTTTTACTGTGCTCACCTTACTTTGATCTCTTCACCCTGTCGTGTTTCTGTCAATTATTCTTTAGTTGCCTCCCCTTGTATTCCTCTGGGTTTAGATGGATGTTTGTTGCTGTGTGGTGGGGATGGTGGTGGCCCATGATACAATACATTTACCATTTCATGCATGTGCCAGACATGTTTGGTGTTTGTTCATCTAGATATATTAATTGCGGTAAATAATATCATTATTATTGCCTATCTAGAGGCAGAGCCAGCTGTGCCCGCCCCCTCCCCCGTCCGTTCTGCCTGTCAGCGCTGGAGGATCGGACAGGTCGGGGGGGTGTGTGGAATCCCTGCAGGGAGCCGTGAGTGACAGTCAAGGCTCTCTGCAGGGATAGATTGAGAAGTGAGCGACGGTATGTGTTCGCTCACTTCCCGATCTATTGAGCCGACCTGTGACAGTCGCCGGCGGCCGCACACTACGGAGCCCTACGGAGCCGGTGGTCCC
>NW_017306725.1:1148650-1153833 GCF_000935625.1 Nanorana parkeri
CCATAAATCCATCCATAAAAATAATAATATTGAAATAATTCAATAAAAAAAGAAAAAGGTAATTAAAAAAGTAAAAAATAAGAAAATAATTATAAAAAACAAACAATAATAAGATAAAAACTATAAAAAAAAGTAAATGATAAAAAAGTAAAATTAAAAAGATAAATAAAAAAATCTAAAAAAAATTAAATTGATGTATTATTACATGAGAGCATATCTGCGATCTAAAGATCTCCTACCACTGCCATCTAACAAGGAAAGGAAGTACCCCTGATGTCAATGGATCAACCAGAAGACAACTGGATATAAGGTATGTATACAGGAGTTTTAAAAAAAATAGGTGCGGGGTCAGGAAGGGGGTGTGTAGACTAAAGCCCCGTTCACATTGAGCGATTTATCGCGCGGTAATTCCCACGATATTGCGGCAAATTACCGCGCGATATCGCGCTCCAATGCATTTCAATGGGGCAAAGGGTCCTGCTGTCGCGGGTCGTGTGTCGCTACAGCAGGACCCTTTTTGGAGCGGATTTAGCCGCGATTCAAGCTTGCTTAATGCAAGCATGAACGCGATATCGCGCGGCAAATCTCGCGATGTCGCGCAATATGCAAATCGCGCGACAAATGCAACGGGGCCTAAGAGGCAGGGTTCTGGAGGCTGCAGATGGGCATTAACCCCTTCGTGACTGACGACGTACAGTGTACGTCGCCAGCATCGGGGCTGTTTAAACAGACTCCCGGCGACTTTTGCCGCCGGGACTCTGTTTAAACAGACAGTGGATTCTCAGAGCACTATGGGTTAGTGATGAGTCACTCCTTGTGTATGTAAATATCAGCTTGAGATATTGCAAGCATTTTACACCACAGAAGCAAAGGAGTCAGAGGAAGGTATAAAAATTAGCCTAAGGGCTTGTTCACACCAAATGCGGACCAGATCTGCATGAGTTTCTGCACATGCAGTGCAGTGTGTTTTGCCGAATTCTTGACGCGTTCTGGGTCCTTTTTTTTAATAATTTTTTTTTGTAGGCAAAAATGGGCTTTCAGTACGTTCCACGGCATTTGAATGCATTTTTTATGTGTTTGCATGCGTTTTGGTGAGTTCCAGAGCAGAGAAAATAGGGCATGCTGCAGTTTTTTCATATGCTCTGGAACTGAACACTTACCAAAATACCATTGGAATACATTGGATGCATTTTTGATGTGTTCTGTAACTGCTCTGCTCTGCATCTGCTCCGCAATTGGTGTGAACAAGCCCTAAAGCTCCATCTTCTTGATGGATAGAATAGAAGACTACAAATGATTCATATGCAATAATTCATTTTAACCAGACATTTTCTTTTTTAAACATACCATTTTTTTTTGTCCTGGCCATAGTAAATAATTCAATAAAAATATATACAAAACATTATCATTTGCATTTAAAGTACAACTTCTACTGTTGGCTTCCATGAGAAAATGCTAGTTTACTGTCTGCGCTTGGCCTCAGTACTTCTGAGTCACTCCTTTGGCACAGTCATGCAACAACTAAAGGTGGGAGAAAAGTCAGATTTTTTAAAATCTCTATACTTGTTCCATCCATGGCAGTGATTCAATGTATTGAATCCAAAGCTTCGTCACGACAGCTAGACAACTAGTATTTTCAGCCTTTATATTCCTTTGTTGTCAACTTTGCTTTAAACTGTCATAACCATAAGCAGTATCAATGTCTAATTGCTTAGCCTGGTAAGGTATGTCCTTGAGCAGTTACAATCAGTCAGTGTGCAATCAGCATTCCTTGCATGTCCTTGCGCAGACAATTTCATGAAGGGTAAATACTTATACTGGATGCTTTGGTATAAAATATTTCAAGCCTGTATTGTTTCCTGAACAAAGTAATTGTTAACGAAAAATTAGAAATGGTTCCTTGGAGATTCATCTTTGCGGCTTGGTCCACAATTCAGCTGTAGCTTATTAACAACTGTTTGTATTTCTCTTTCGGTTATTCTGCAGTTTTATAAGCCCAAATACATTCCACAGTCCATTGAGTCGAGTACCCTTATGTGACATTTACTGTAAATGTATATGCTAATTTTGTCACACTATTTGTTTGGACAGCTCCGTGCAGTAATTATCAGTAATGTTTCCCCAACCAATTTTCTTATCTGCAGCTAAAAACATTTATTTAGTTTCCTTGATGTTGTCCACAATAAATACCCCGCTATTCTCTTTTCATTACTCTTCAGATTAATACCTTGGTGTCAATGGCACGCTGCGAAGGCTGCACATCAAATATGTATTGAAGTAAAAACAGCAATGGGAATTGTGTTGGATGAGAGGAAGCCCAGTGGAAATGGAAAGTAATCTTTGGTTATCCAGTTATGTTTTTATTCTCTGAGGAATTTTAAAGAAGCATAAGAAGTAGCAGCCAACTATGCTTGAAGGGAACCTAAGGTATTGTGGAACGGTGCCAATGTCAAGCATTCGCAAGAGAGAGGCACCGGCCGTTTGTCATTGTCACCAGCAAATCGTATGAAAGCCAAGCCCATTACTCTCCCTGCACAGCCTCATGTTTTTCATATTACTGGGAACAAGATTGTGACATTCAATAGCAAATCCAGTCTAAGAACTGATTTCACTTGTAATAAAACATATTCAGCTGTATTCAGATTCTGGTGCTGGTTAAATATAAGGCATTTGCCTTACATTTGTACCTGTTATCCATAGTAACGAGATACGCTTTTTGTCTGCCACTCTTTTCATTCACCTTGCTGAAAATGTTTAAAATAGAAGACTGAAAAATCCTCAGGAACAGGGAAAAACACAAACCCAGCAAAATGTTTTGTCAAAAGATAACATAAATACATTAGATTCTCTGAAATCACATGCATATTTGTCACTGAGCATTTTATTGTAACCTGCAAGAAAGAGCCAATGCTAGTATAAAGGTTAGGACAAAAAGTGTATTTTGTAGTAATGGCACATTGAAGTGACATTAAACCCACAGATTTTTTTAACATAAAACAATACTGTAATGTGCGCCTTACTGTAATCCATGGTTGTTTGCCTTCTCTTTGCTGCTCTTCCTTTTAAATCCGTATCTCTTCTCATGCTTGGGGAGAGCTTCTGTTTTGCTGCAGACTGCCTTGTCTCTGGAATGGATACATGGTGTCTGTGTGTAGGTTCACAACCTGAGCCAGCACTACAGGAAGAGGCACTCAGCTGCAAAGGAAATTCTCCACCAGCAAGAGAAGAGATAAGGATTTAAAAGGAAGAGCAGCAAAGAGAAGGGAAACAACCATGGATTACAGTAAGGCACACATTACAGCAGTGGCAGAGCTAAGGAACAAAGGGCCCTGGTGCAAGATTTTTTTTTGGCCCCATCCCCCCCAAAAAAACCCACAAACACAGCGCTCTCCTCCCGCAGCGCTCGGCCGGCTGTCACTTTCTCTCCTCCTTGCTGGGACACAGAGACTGAACGGATGATCCGACACTCTCGGCGCTGGGACTGTGCTGGGCCCCCTAGAGGCCCGAGGCCCTGGTGCGTCCGCACCGCCTGCACCGGCGGTAGTTCCGCCACTGCATTACAGTATTGGTTTATGTTAAAAAATCTGAGGGTTTAATGTCACTTTTAAGGCATGCTTTAGGGTAATATGTTATTGTATGTGCGTTGGTGCACTGCAATAATGAATTATTTTGAATGACACAAGTCAACACACTAGTGCTGCAACCTGCTGCATTGCACGGCAACCTTTGCCATGTGTTGCTTTGCCAAAGAAGGATCAGGTGCAGTTTTAGCTGTGTTGGGGCATATTGGTTAATGTTAATAGGCTAATGTGCGAGGAACTGTGCACAAAGGTGCATGCAATAATGGACATGCCAAGTGTTAAACCAAGTCTGCAGCGCTCCTTTTCTCATTGGATCCCCACTTCCTCTGCCCATACAGTCGAGGGAGAGCAGCAGGGACCCGAGGAAAAGCTGGAGCCTGTGCAGCCCCTCTTCTCCCTGCCGAGAAGCGGCTGTGTTGGCCTCCTGGCGCCTCTGTTGCCATGGCACCCTGTGCTCGCCATGGCAACATTGGCGTGGGAGTGCTGCTAGGCCGGCCCTGGCTGCGCCCCTTCTCAGCTGCACCTGAGTCAAATGCCTCACTTGCCTCATGGTAGCTACGGCCCTGTAGCTTCCATCAGCAGGACCTCCAGACTTTATCACTGTGACAGTCTTTCTATACACCATTAGCAGGTTACTGACATTTCATTCCATTTGCTTTAACATCATTATCAGCATATAAAGTGTGGTAACCATATGGCCACATGAGAAACTTGTCTCTCTTTATTTCACCAACCAATGTTTGCACAGTGTAGTTGACATTCTTGTATAGCACAAGGTCAGATCTTGCTTGTGTCTCTCTTTACAGACCCAACTCACATTCCTCATGTAAGGTATGTTGTGTACCTAACATCACTATGGTTAAGTATTGCTGCCAAAGGAAAGAAAACCTTGGCTTAAATGGGTACCTGTGTAGAAGAATGCAGAACATGCATGACACTTTTAAAATTCATTGACGAATATACTTAGAAGCTCACTATGTTTCTTTTAATTCTTTATTTATGTTGAGCATAAGAAGAACATCATACATGTTGTCCATTCAATTTCAATAGTACAAATCATTAGACATGTGCACCTGCAAAAAATTTGTTTAGTTTCGTTTTGTTTAGATTCGGATTTTGCATTATTTAGTTTTTCGGATTCGGGTCCGAAATTTAATTTCGGGATTTGGATGAAATTCGTTAGCGGTAGTCCGGTTGAAATTTTGTTTCGTTTTCGTTCGTTCGTGGCAGCAAAGTGACATTTGAGGGGAAATTTTTTTTTCTGCGGCGAGTTTTTGTCGGGTTTTTTTTTGCGGCGAGTTTTCATCGGGTTCGGATGCTTGTCATGCGGCGGAACTTTTTTAATTGTGGTGGGTCGGCGGGCGTCGTGCATCGTGATTGACGCTGGATTACATCGATGGAGCCATTTTTTTTAAATTAAAGGAATAGTCAACAAGGGGGTACCCCGATGCAAATAAGCCCCCTTGCCTCCACCGGGTCAGGGTTGTGGGGAAGGGGCCCTTGTCCCCATCGGCGTGGGGACACCCTCCTAATGCCGAGGGCACGTGGCCTGGTAAGGCGCAGGGAGGCGGGGCGCTCGATCCCCCCCCCCCCCCCCCCCCC
>NW_017306725.1:1154041-1179287 GCF_000935625.1 Nanorana parkeri
CCCCCCCCCCCCCCCTTTCCTGCCCTGCCGGGCCAGTGCTCGGATCAAGGGTCTGGTAGGAATGTTAGGGGGACCCCATGTTTTTCCCCCCCATTTTTGGAGGCTGGGGTTCCCCCTTAAAATTCTTACCACACCTAAAGGGGAAATTTTGGGAAATCGGAAATTCGGATTTGTTTGCATTCATTTTAGCTGTAATTCGGAATTCGGATACATCCGAATGTGCGAATTTCCTAAATTTTGTCCGAATTATTATTCGGAACAAAACGAATCGCACATGTCTACAAATCATGGTCAAAACCCAACTGCGAATGTAAAGGTGGGGAAAATCCCAACTAACCATTCCTATAAAAACAAAGACTGAATAATAGGAGACAACTGACAGTCATGTGCTTATATTCCTTCATGGCCCATTTTTTAGTCATATAACAATAGAATAACTTACTGCAAAGATTTTTAAAGAATTAGATAAGAAAGTCATGGATGGAAAAGGAGTGGAATTAGGGAATATGAGGAGCAGAAAAGATGGGTTAGCATTATTGGGTTGGGCAGGTCACCAAGAGAGAAGGTGAAGAACAAGAAAGAGGAGAAAAAATGTGTAGGGTGTACAATATGTGGGGTGCAAGGGGGTGGAAAAGGTAATGGGCCTGAGCTAAAATGGAAGGGTTGTGGTAAAGGGGAGGGAGAGCTGAATCCAATTGGCCATCACCACTGCGTTGAATTACTATAGCCCCTCCTACTTTATTATAGCGCCAGTGCCCTCTGGAAATCTGATGAAGCTCACTAATTTTACTTGTTGCTCAGATTAGGTTTCCATTCACTGCCCTAAAAGGGCAAGCAATGTCACCAATCTGAGCAATGCTTGTGATAGTCGGGTCATGTGGAAATGAGCAATAAAAGCAGTTGATATAAAAGGATTTTCCAGAATGTTGTCCATATTATGGCTACTGATAGCTGAGCATTCTTCTAAGAACAATTAGAAATAAATATTTTATACGTATGTGCTAAATCTGGAAGAAGATTACATTTGGTCTCATCCATGGTTAAAGAGGATTTTAAAAAGTTAACCGTTGCAGTGGGACTACCCCCGCACTGCTAGGGTTAATTGCTTGTTTTGGTCTAGGGTGACAAATAAAGAAAATATACTCATCTGATCCTGGATCCTGCCTGGCAGTTACACTGATTCACGGAACAGCTTCTTCTTCCCCCAGGCTCTGGCAGTCTAAGAACCCATGACGTCATCACGTCTAACAGGTCTATTGGACGTGAGGATGCTGAGGGACATACCACAGCCAGGTAACGGTGGGAGAGAGGTGAGCACTGACTGCCACAGGACCAGGGATCAGATGAGTATAGCTTTTTTTAATTCCCTAGACCAAAATAAGCAGTTACCCTTGCAGTGTAGGACTAGCCTCACTGCAAGGGTTAACTTTAGAAAATCCTGAAGTTCTTTTTTAAGTTATTCAAAAACAGGCATACGTATTACCAGCCATCATTCTTAAGGTGCCCATACACCTTACGATTATCGTACGATAATCATATGCGATCGACTTTTCGTACGACAATCGTGAATAGAGTGCCCGACTGATAGTACTGTACAATCGTACGACTTTTGACGGTCAAGCATGCTCGAAAAGGTCGATCGTACGATGTTCGCATGGTTGGTGGCGTTTCCGTCCCCCAAAAGTCGTACGATTAACACTGCGCATGCGCAAACGAAAATAATTGCGGTCAATTACCGCAAGTCGTCCAGGTGTTTTTTTAAACTGAGGCTGATTGAACCTTTCGATAATCGGGGCAGGATGGAGCCGTCGTACGAAAATCGTACGACGGTACGATCATCAGACGAAAAGTTTCGTCCGATAATCGTAAGGTGTATGGGAACCTTTAGTGTCTATGGCCAGCCTTACTCTTTATCACTGTGCCCATGGTGCCCAAACTGTATTGCAGTGATTGATTTTTTTTAATTGCCTAGAGTTTCTTTCTAGCAAAGTTCAATACTTCCTGAATATCATTAGCAGTAGTTCCATTATAGCTGGGGGGTCCAGGATCCAGGATGTTTGCCCATAGGAAGAAGTAGTAACACTCAGTCCTTAGTTCACTGGATCCTAACATGTAAGAGATGTGTAGAAACACACAGGGCATGATACATCAATGTGTCAGTACTAGAGGTATAGGGCAGATGTAAATCTGATGCTGAGTAATTATCTTCAGTTATACATCCAGGGTGAGATTTCCATCACTGGAGCCTGTAGACACACAGCCTTTGGTGCCTGAAGCATTCTCTCTCTGCTAGGATCACCGTATTCACATAGAGCATTTTCTTGTTTTACTGCCACTAACCTACCTAAGAATACTGTAACAATGTATGAATAAATGAATAAGTTTATACTAGAAACGGAGAAGGGAAATGTGTGTGGTTCATATCTGTTAGAATGTTAGGGGGACCCCATGTTTTTCCCCCCCATTTTTGGAGGCTGGGGTTCCCCCTTAAAATTCTTACCACACCTAAAGGGGAAATTTTGGGAAATCGGAAATTCGGATTTGTTTGCATTCATTTTAGCTGTAATTCGGAATTCGGATACATCCGAATGTGCGAATTTCCTAAATTTTGTCCGAATTATTATTCGGAACAAAACGAATCGCACATGTCTACAAATCATGGTCAAAACCCAACTGCGAATGTAAAGGTGGGGAAAATCCCAACTAACCATTCCTATAAAAACAAAGACTGAATAATAGGAGACAACTGACAGTCATGTGCTTATATTCCTTCATGGCCCATTTTTTAGTCATATAACAATAGAATAACTTACTGCAAAGATTTTTAAAGAATTAGATAAGAAAGTCATGGATGGAAAAGGAGTGGAATTAGGGAATATGAGGAGCAGAAAAGATGGGTTAGCATTATTGGGTTGGGCAGGTCACCAAGAGAGAAGGTGAAGAACAAGAAAGAGGAGAAAAAATGTGTAGGGTGTACAATATGTGGGGTGCAAGGGGGTGGAAAAGGTAATGGGCCTGAGCTAAAATGGAAGGGTTGTGGTAAAGGGGAGGGAGAGCTGAATCCAATTGGCCATCACCACTGCGTTGAATTACTATAGCCCCTCCTACTTTATTATAGCGCCAGTGCCCTCTGGAAATCTGATGAAGCTCACTAATTTTACTTGTTGCTCAGATTAGGTTTCCATTCACTGCCCTAAAAGGGCAAGCAATGTCACCAATCTGAGCAATGCTTGTGATAGTCGGGTCATGTGGAAATGAGCAATAAAAGCAGTTGATATAAAAGGATTTTCCAGAATGTTGTCCATATTATGGCTACTGATAGCTGAGCATTCTTCTAAGAACAATTAGAAATAAATATTTTATACGTATGTGCTAAATCTGGAAGAAGATTACATTTGGTCTCATCCATGGTTAAAGAGGATTTTAAAAAGTTAACCGTTGCAGTGGGACTACCCCCGCACTGCTAGGGTTAATTGCTTGTTTTGGTCTAGGGTGACAAATAAAGAAAATATACTCATCTGATCCTGGATCCTGCCTGGCAGTTACACTGATTCACGGAACAGCTTCTTCTTCCCCCAGGCTCTGGCAGTCTAAGAACCCATGACGTCATCACGTCTAACAGGTCTATTGGACGTGAGGATGCTGAGGGACATACCACAGCCAGGTAACGGTGGGAGAGAGGTGAGCACTGACTGCCACAGGACCAGGGATCAGATGAGTATAGCTTTTTTTAATTCCCTAGACCAAAATAAGCAGTTACCCTTGCAGTGTAGGACTAGCCTCACTGCAAGGGTTAACTTTAGAAAATCCTGAAGTTCTTTTTTAAGTTATTCAAAAACAGGCATACGTATTACCAGCCATCATTCTTAAGGTGCCCATACACCTTACGATTATCGTACGATAATCATATGCGATCGACTTTTCGTACGACAATCGTGAATAGAGTGCCCGACTGATAGTACTGTACAATCGTACGACTTTTGACGGTCAAGCATGCTCGAAAAGGTCGATCGTACGATGTTCGCATGGTTGGTGGCGTTTCCGTCCCCCAAAAGTCGTACGATTAACACTGCGCATGCGCAAACGAAAATAATTGCGGTCAATTACCGCAAGTCGTCCAGGTGTTTTTTTAAACTGAGGCTGATTGAACCTTTCGATAATCGGGGCAGGATGGAGCCGTCGTACGAAAATCGTACGACGGTACGATCATCAGACGAAAAGTTTCGTCCGATAATCGTAAGGTGTATGGGAACCTTTAGTGTCTATGGCCAGCCTTACTCTTTATCACTGTGCCCATGGTGCCCAAACTGTATTGCAGTGATTGATTTTTTTTAATTGCCTAGAGTTTCTTTCTAGCAAAGTTCAATACTTCCTGAATATCATTAGCAGTAGTTCCATTATAGCTGGGGGGTCCAGGATCCAGGATGTTTGCCCATAGGAAGAAGTAGTAACACTCAGTCCTTAGTTCACTGGATCCTAACATGTAAGAGATGTGTAGAAACACACAGGGCATGATACATCAATGTGTCAGTACTAGAGGTATAGGGCAGATGTAAATCTGATGCTGAGTAATTATCTTCAGTTATACATCCAGGGTGAGATTTCCATCACTGGAGCCTGTAGACACACAGCCTTTGGTGCCTGAAGCATTCTCTCTCTGCTAGGATCACCGTATTCACATAGAGCATTTTCTTGTTTTACTGCCACTAACCTACCTAAGAATACTGTAACAATGTATGAATAAATGAATAAGTTTATACTAGAAACGGAGAAGGGAAATGTGTGTGGTTCATATCTGTTTAGGGAGAGGCCACCTACTTTCCTTTGCCACCTATGTGTCTCTTGATGTCTACCAACCAGAATATAGTATGAAGGCTTACCTGATTGGATATAAATAAAATTAATGGTCTACATATGTAGCAGAGTGCCCCTTACTTACTTTCCCCAGTGACGGATATGGGTCCTCAGTTTCCCACAATCCTCTGGGCTCCCACAATTCCCTGGACTCCCATCTTTCCTTATGCTCCTGGACACCCACAGGGTATATAAGTTCCTGATCTTCTCGCCCTCCGGGAGACCCTGCCTTATAGGACAGTAGTGACTGGGCATGTAAGCTGTCACCAGGTGCTGGGTCCTCCCCTGGTAAGTCTGGTGTGCGGGCCACCAGCTGAGAGCAGAAGAGCGTGCAGCTTCTATGTAAGTGCCAGTCACCGGAGAGCATGTGGTGAACTTCAGGCAGATCTAAAATACACAAATGAATGCAGCTCTGTATTCATTACTACTTCACACATTAATACAACATATTTTTTAATGCAAGCAGTGTAAGCACCTTAATTTGACCTAGTATTAGCCTCTTGCAGTCTCTGTACAGCGGAGCTCAGGCTCAGCATGAGGAAGATTCAGCAAAAGAAGTCAATCAGCTGTGCTGCAGTGCAAGGAGCATGCTGGTAAGAGGAGAGAGCAGAGTGACAGAAATATAAGCTCATCAGTGTGCTGCTTCTCCTTTCCCTGTCCAGGGGACAAGTTCTGTGGGTATTAGTGAACTGCAGCGGAGAAAAATCAGGTTTCTGCCCTGCCAGAGAGTGCTGTGCTTTGTGGCAGAGCAGTGTAAATGTCAGAACTGTATGGACAAAAATACAAACGCTTTGGCATTTAATAGATCTCTTGTAAATGTATGTTACCTGTATATTTGCCTGTTTGTCTGGAGTTAGGAAATACTTCTAGTGGCCATAAATGTATTATTAAAACACACTACATTAGAACTGGAAAACACTCCATCTAATGGTTATAAAGTATTATTACAACACTAGGATAAAATATATTAAGAACATTTGTTTTTGCCATTATTCGCCCAAAACAAAGGTTCACAGATATTTGCAGGGTGAAGGGTGTTTATAATTCACCCCTATGCGTCTCCAGGCCTCTTCTACACACAGGTTATAATTTTCCCTATCACAGTATGGGTTCCATAAGCTATATCTACAAGCAATATATATTATTGTCACAGTAATGCAATGCCTCTGCAATGCCATTTTTTTGAAAAATGTTTCAAAAACATTTCTTTCTTTTTTTAAAGTCAATCAAATTGATCAAAGTGCAGATATGCCAGACACTCACAAAGCATTGCTTTCATGTATTATGAGTTAATAAAGCATATCTAAACCCAAAAACAAAATACAACTTATCCATCCTTAAATGCGGTGGCTGCGTTCGTTTTTTCCACTTTATTTTCACCTGATTATCCAGCCAATAACGCACTTCCTGTCTTAGAGTGACTCCACTCTATGGAGGAACATTGGAGACATGTAGCACACAGAGACCCCCCCCATGTAGCACACAGAGACCCCCCCATGTAGCACACAGAGACCAGGGCTCTCTGGATGCGCACGGACGAGGCTCCACCACAGCCACATAACCTCCCATAAGGTGTTGTATATTCACGATTCCACACCACCTCATTCTGAACACTGTGTTGTATATTCATGATTCCACACCACCCCATTCTGAACACTGTGTTGTATATTCATGATTCCACACCACCTCATTCTGAACACTGTGTTGTATATTCTCTATTCCACACCACCTCATTCTGTGCAGTGTGTTGTATATTCGTTATTCCACACCACCTCATTCTGTACGCTGCGCTATATATTCCCTATTTCACACCACCTCATTCTGTAATCTGTGTTGTAAATTTTCTATTCCACACCACCTCATTCTGTACACTGTGTTTTATATTCCCTAATCCACACCACCTGATTCTGTACACTGTGTTGCGTATTCCGTATTCCACACCACCTCATTCTGTACACTGTTATATATTTCCTATTCCATGCTGCCCCATGCTGTGCTACACATTTCCTATTCCATACCACCTCATTCTGTAGACTGTGCTGTACATCCAAAAACACTTATTTGATATGATTTGCTGTACATTCTTTATTCCATATCATACCATTTTGCATAATGTGCTGTGCATTCCCTATAGTCCTAAGCACTGTGCTGTGCATTCCCTATTCCACATTGTCCTAAGCGCTGTGCTGTGCATTCCCTATAGTCCTAAGCGCTGTGCTGTACATTCCCTATTCCACATTGTCCTAAGCGCTGTGCTGTGCATTCCCTATAGTCCTAAGCGCTGTGCTGTACATTCCCTATTCCACATTGTCCTAAGCGCTGTGCTGTGCATTCCCTATAGTCCTAAGCGCTGTGCTGTGCATTCCCTATTGCACATTGTCCTAAGCGCTGTGCTGTGCATTCCCTATAGTCCTAAGCGCTGTGCTGTGCATTCCCTATTCCACATTGTCCTAAGCGCTGTGCATTCCCTATTCCACATTGTCCTAAGCGCTGTGCTGTACATTCCCTATTTCAAACTGCCTCAGCTTGTAGTGTACTGACTATGCGGACAGCTTTTCTGCTTTCTGGCCCTTCATTTTAGGCACACTGTATGCTATCCATTTCCCGGAGACCTATTATGAAAGGTCTGATCTAACCTACCTATTACAATCAGTAATGAAATTCAGTTTTCATGAAACTTTTTTTTCATTTGCAAAACTAAAAGTATTAGATCTTCTAATACTTAACGGAATCTGCAAGCCACAGAAAAACATTGTATTGGCTTCGCAGTGTTTCTCATATATGTGCTATATAAGTATGTCCTGGCTTTAGGTCTAGAAGTTAGGTTCTATTTATAACATAAATGAAGTAAAGCAAAGACAGCTTTAGGGTAAAAGGCTGTAAAACTTGGAGAAATCAGAGTCAAAACCACTGACCCCAAACTTCTCATACATACCATACTTGCAGAATACACAATATCATTAGGTAGAGCGTCTTAAGAAAAGTTCAAGATCCTTTTTCTGTCACATTTTAACTACATTTTTATACCAGGAGAGTATGTTTCCCCCTAGTCTATTCCTGTGAGCTTAACATCAGCCTAAGGCATGACTCTAGAACTAATCAAGTGAAAACTAATTAACTACTTTGGAGAAAACGTATTCAGAAGATGCCATGCATGTCAGCGCACTGGATCTAAAAAAAAGGCATTAACATTTAAGTAATGTATGATTTGCTATGTTTTACTATTCTTAAATGCAAAGATTATTTCTGGTCACACACAGAATGGCAAAGGTCTGCTCAGGAAACAGAAGGGTGCATTCGTTGGAGGGATTTGCATCATACATTATCTCCTTTTTAATAGGTAAAATGTGGTATTCTAATTAGGTTTGACAAACTGGAACATACAGTACATGTTCTTTACAAGTATTTGGCACAAACAAGTGAGATGCCTTTTGTCTACTAGCTAGGTTGACATGACACACATGACACAGCATATATTGAGGAAGAGAGATAAAACGAGATAATCTTGCCAGCCAGTTCACAAAAAGGAACAGTGGCATCAGAGCATTCAGTAAGAAATGATGTCATTTATTTCTTGTATGGTGGTCCTGTCCCCCTGCTTTAGTCTCAATCTCTTTACGTTATGTGTTTAGATGAAGCACTGAAATCATGAGGAATGCTGAGTTAAGTTTTACTTGCTTAGAAGGACATTACATCAGAATACAGCATTGTAAAGGAAACATAAATATATACATATAGAAAAAATGTATAAAAGCCTCTCTAAATGTATACATTTTTTGCCTTTTACATTTTTTTACTTTGTTTTCTGGGTACTTTGCTGGATTAAGGCTGAGTTGCTTATTTTTAGGATTATTTGGTTGGCGCAAAGCTTTTATTCCACTATATATAGATATATATACACTGAGTGGCCAGTTTATTATGACCACCTGACGTTTGTAGGCAAATTAGCTATAATTAGCTGTAATTTCGCGCTGAAGTTGCTAGAGGGCCAGACCATTATAAATAGGGAAGCAGGTTGTTTACCACGACCGTAGAAGTGATTTTTTTCTGAAGATATGGGTAAAAAACGCGATTTAACAGCCTTTCAACGTGGTATGATTGTTGGCGCTCTGAGCCATGGAGTGAGTATCAGCAAAACAGCAGAATTTGTTAAATGTTCAAGAGCAGCTGTTGTTAAAGTGTTTAAAGACTGGACTTTCAGCCGAAAATCTGGGTCTGAACGTGTGAATTGTGGCCGTCAGCGACTAGTCAATGTTAGGGCAGAACGGAGAGTGGCAAGACTGGTACAAGACAACAGAAGGGCAACAGTGCAGTGTCAGATTCCTCGGACCACCTTTCAACATCTGGTGGAGTCACGAGGCGGCCCAACAAAGTCATCTCGTGGAGTCATCTCATGGCCCAACGAAGTACTGATGGGGTGGTCATAATAATCTGGCCACTCAGTGTATATCCAATATATATATAAAAACTTCCTGTGTACCATAGATAAGCATGCATATAGAAAACTAACATTGCATTAAAGCACAATCTGCAGCTCATTAGACAAATTGTCAGTATATCAGTATATTGGAAAGTCAGTAATACAATCAGTACATATCAGCAAATGATGTTGCATTTCCAACACCCCTTTTCAACAGCATATTGGTTGCTATATGACTTTCCGCTTCTCTTGAAGGAAACTGTGATGATCCTTTGGCAATGGCTTGGTGAGTGCATCCGCAGTCATTTCTTCTGATGAGCAATATTGAATGTCGATAATATCTTGCTCTTAAAGTGTCCAGGTTTTATTTTCTTGGAGTGATTTTATTTCTTCTTCTGCTGCCTTTCTCAATTGATTGGGTTCGTGTTTTGGTAATTTTACTATGTCTTCCCATGATGTTTGTTCGCGTATGCTATGTGTCGTAGCAGTATATGACAGCTTTCATGACTTGTTCGTCTGCGGCGATGAGCCTGTATAGCTGTTCATCTAATTTTCCTTTGCAAGGATTTGCTTATTGTTTCGAATGATACATTCATCACCTCGGAATTGAACTGAGACCGTTATAAGCAAGGGTTTTCACTGATAGAAGGCTTCCTTCTAGGTCAGGAACATGCAGTACATTTTTCATGGGAATACTCTGCTTATCCCCTGATGCATTTCTTGGCCTTTTTCTAGCCTCATGTTATATAGCTTGCGTAGCAGATATAATTTACTGTTTACTGTTCATGCAGTTTTTGTAATGCAGTCCACATACCTTTAGCTGTATTCTCTTTTCTTATGTGGATGAGCTGGTCATCTTCCACTAGCAGATTGCTTTTGCTTGCCTGTTTTTCTTTTGCTATTCATCCGCAAGTCCATTACTGGGTCGGTCTGTACTCAGTGCTTGCCACAAGTCATCTTTGCTTAGCAGCATTTTAAGCTTAAACTTCCATAGCTGCTAGTTGCTATTGTTGAGCTTTGTGATTGCAAACTTCATATCTGAACAGCTTGCCATCTTTCAGCAGCTTGGATGGAAAGGAAACATATATAGAAGAAAATATATAAAAGCCGCGCTAATTTTATAAATTTTTTGCCTTTTTACTTTTTTTTTTACTTTATCTGGTTACTTTGCAGAGTAAGGCTGGGCACACACCTTACAACCATCGCAAGACTTTTGTCTTGCGATGGTTCTAAGGTACTTCAAAAAAACGTACGATCTGCCTATCTTGCATAGGCAGATCGTACTTGCGATGATTGCAAGCCATGCCCCCTGAGGGGCGGGCTTCCGATGACCACAATGCCGAACGGGCAGTGTGCGCTTGCGCACACCGGCCCGTACGGCTGTTGTCGCACGGACATGCCACAAACCCGCCGAACATCGTACGATGCTCGGCGGGTTTTCGAACATGTCTGTAAGTTTAAAGTCGTGCAACCTTACAGTAGTAGAGGTCGCACGGCTTCCACACACCTTACGATAATCGTACGATTGCGGGATTTCCTGCGATTATCGTACGATTATCGTAAGGTGTGTGGGGACCTTAAGGCTGCTGCTTATTTTTCCACAGCATGCATATAGAAATGAACATTGCACTACAGCCCCTTCTACAGCTCAAAACACAAATTGTCAGTATATCAGTACACATGTCAGTAATACAATCAGTACAAATCAGCATATGCTGTTGCATTTCCAACAAAAGTAAGCCTGTCACAAACGTGGGCAACTAAAACTAAGCATAGTTTTGGAAAGCGCATTAGTCCAACCTTGTCTTTTACTGGAAAAGTCGAGATTTGCATATAACTTTAGCTGCCTGTATCTCTAGATCTTCTAATTGTTTAACCAAAAAAAAAAAAAACAACAACTAAGAATAGTCTTACATCTGGTCCTTCCCTGAAATATAGGCAATTGACTTAAATGTATTGCTATATTGTACCAAACTACATATCTATTCCCTGCCATGTTTTTCAACACTCTTTCTCACACCTGGCTCCACGCCTGGAGGCCTTAGTAGGGTGCCTTATAAAAGGCATTAATGACAAAAGGATAAGCACTCCAATAGTTCTACAACATTTCTTTTACTTGGGGCTATTAAATCAAGCACCAATGTCTTTAGCTACAGAGGTTAAGGAGGACTTGTTTTAAAATGCTTTTACGCCTTTTTTAGAATATGTAAATACTTTCTTATGCATAGCACAGGTTCACTTTGACATTGTTAGTTGTTAAATCCTCTAGTTAAAGCTTAACTCCACCCCTTCACCCAACTTTAAAGTATAATTATGAGGCGAATGGATCGGGAAGTGAGCGAACACATAGCGTCTGTGACTGTCACTCACGGCTCCCTGCAGGGATTCCCTCCCTCCCCTGTCCGATCCTCCAGCGCTGACTGGCGGAACGGACGGGGGAGGGGGCGGGCACATCTGGCTCTACCTCTAGGTAGGCAGAGCCAGCTGTCAATCCCGCAGCTGGGTGGATCTCGACAGTAATGTCGGGATCCGTCCCGGCTGCGGCATCTCAGTATACTGCAAGCTGTAGCTCGCGGTATACTGAGCTTAGGGTGACAGAAGGACGCTAGATGTGTCCTCCCGTTACCCTTAGGAGAACTATGGGGAAAAGCCCTGACCCCATAGTTCTCCTTTAACTAATCACTGGCATAGAAATAAGAACCCTAACTAAATTCCCCTTGTACTTTCCCAAATCCACGGTCATGCAATATTCCAGTCCTGAGTCTTCTCTCTTCTTCTTTGTACAGGAGGCAGGGCCCTGCTTCAGGTGTCCACGTAACGGCCAGTCTGACCTGGACAATTCCTATTGGCTGTTCAGGGGCAGGGTCCTCTCAGAATCCAGAAAATAAGTTTTACCAGCAATGTCAGCAAAAGGAGATCAGCATCTGTATCACTGACATATCTGCTTTCCTGCCTCAGGCTGACTTTCTACAAAGTTAAAAAAAACACTGCTGAATGGGTGAGAGGGGTCTCTTTAACTGTATACGTAGTCAATATGGGTGTCACTCATAAACTGATCCAAGGGTACCTTGATAATCAGAAGCAGTTCCAGTAGGCTCCAAAAACTGTTTGTGTCCTCCTGTTCTCCTCACTCTCTCTCACCTTACAGAAACAAAGGGGGAATAATTACTAAAAAAATTTAAATTATTAAATCATTCGCTCAGCATGTACATTGAAAGCACAAATGTTATTTGGGGGAAGATTAATTATGATAATTATGATAACTGATGTGTGACTACATTTTTAAATGCCAACACAGTTACATTTTAAAACAGTGTTTGGACTATATGAACAGTCTACACTGTTTACATAGGTATCACTTATGCAAGGTCCATAGACCCTTAGGCCCCATTCACACTGAGAGGATTGCCGTGCGATTTCCGCCGCGATATCGCGCATTTTTGCCACGCGATATCGCGAGAAGTCGCTGCCCAATGATTTTCAATGGAGCTGTCTTCATGTACAGCTCCGTGTCGCCCGTCGCTCGTCGCAGTCGCAAGTCGCTTCTACAGAACCCTTTTTTCGGCGGATCTTGCGCGATTTTTTGATTTTTAATGCAGCCCGATAGTGAAGGTCGCGCTACCGTCGTTGGATCGTCGCTGGAACGTCCCCCCGAAAGTCGCAATATCCCGGCCGCGTGGATCCACTCCAAAAGTTATGTTGCTTAGTGTGACTAGGGCCTAAATAGAGAACTGTATTATATGCTATATGTACCACCATGGCATGGGTGTATTTGGAATTGTAGAAAAGGAAATAGTAGTTATTTACAAACATCCTCCAGTCATGGGAAAATTATAAATTATTTTGATATAAATAATGACTATGCTTCAATCTTCATATCCTGAACATGCAAGTTTTTCTGCTTCATTGGCATTTTACAAATAATAAAAATGTAAAGAGCGATGGGTGAATAGCCATATCTCAGCATGGTTGTAAATATTCTCAAATTAGTTCGATGAACAAAATGAGAATCAACATGCAATTGTTCTTATATGCTTCTGTGATTTTAATGAATAGAACCATTGATTTTCTTCTCCCAGCAGTGATCATCTTGTAATTAGGCTTCTTTTCTAATTTTCAATTCAAACTCATTGCTGTATACTGCAACTAACAGTATTTCTTGTTTTGTCAACTATATAACTTCAAAAGGGAAGCTGAATAATAGGACAGCACATGAAAAATGCATTCAGCAAATGAATATTAATAAAGCAGTGTTCACCAAACAACATAACATTTATAAAACATAGGAAATTCAGGGGTTGATTTGACATCTAATAAGGCTAGTAGCCTATCTATCTATCTATCTATCTATCTATCTATCTATCTGCCTGTCTGTCTGTCGCCTCCTTCTATCTGTCTGTCTTTTATGTTCTACCTTTTGCAAAGTAAATGGTGCTATTCATATAAGTCCCTGTCCCAGATAAGTGTATGGGCTGATGCCCCTGTCATACACATAGTAAATTAATGTGGAAGCAAAATGTCTTCCTATTATGCTTTGTGGAATTAAATGAACGTACCCAGAAACAAATCTCACAAACACAGTGAGAAGAAAATAGACAACATACAAACTCAATGACAGTAAAAAAGTCTGTTGTTTTGATATGTTGACCAACTGGCTTAAAGTATAACTAAGCCTTTTTTTTTTTTACATATATCTACTGCTGGCAAGCAGTAGATATATGCAAAAACATAAAAAAGAATAAAAAAGTTACCAAACAGGCTATTACTTAATTGTGCCGCTCGTTCCCGTCTGAAGACCTGAAGATTTTAAAGCGGCCGTGAAGGATCATGGGGCGGGTGCATGCACAGTAGAGATCTTCGGCCGGGAGAAGGGGAGAGACACATGGTAAGTCAATGCACGCAGCCCCACACAAACACCAAGGGACACAGAAGACACAGTAGTCAGCACTGGATCAGAGACCGGCACCAGTGCTGGAAGGACTCCGGAAAACTACTGGAAAGAAGAAGATGATCGGATATCTGGACTTTTCCCCTAGCGCTGCTCCCTGAGGCCCCCCAAGCAGTGTGAGATCTCTGGTACTGTTGCCTTTGACTGCTAGTCTCAAGAGATTTGGAGTGAGATTTGGTAATGTCACTACTGTGCTTGATCCTGTGATGGACTACAATCTCACATTTAGACTACTAATTTATATTGAAATTATAGTTCATCACGGGATGGAGCTTTGAGTGGTGGCTACTTTACAACAGACACAGGGACCCTGGAGAACAAAAGTAACCACCCTCAAGAAGGGAGGACAATGTCAGCATGAGTTCAGAGATGATTTGAGGAATTACAGCTGAGTGATACACAAATAAGGTACAGTATTGTAGATGAAGCCCATTTCCACCTTTGCAGAGGTATTTAAAAAAGAGAAAAACATATGCTAACAATGTACACCAAGTCTACATGAAGCAGGCATATGCAGTTGCTGTATACAAACACAAAAAGTAAAATGTATTGTTAGCTTTCCTCCTCATCTGCTCATGGAAATGGCTGCAATTGTGCTTTGCAAGTAATATGTGTATAGTACAAGTAAATTTTTCACCCCCACCACCCCCTATTCATTAGTATTCATAGTGGCAACCCCTCCTCCCCAGACAGTGTATTGTGTGCAAAGGCAGAGCTGCTGGCAGGGGGAGAGAAAAACGTCTGCAATGTGAGTTATGAAAATGTGTACACATATACACCATTGCTGCACCTCTTCATTATCGCAATAGATGCTAATCACTTACAAAGGTGGAAATTGACTTTAAGGTACTTGAATGCATTTTTAACAATGAACTCCTGAGTTTAGTCACTTTAATAAACATCAAACGTAATATTGATCTTATGTGTATTATCCATCTTCTGGATATTTTCATCCAAGTTTTTTTTTTTTTTTTTCAATAATGTAGATTTCATCTTCTTTGTGTGTCCCCATATGGGAGGCTTCCCTTCCCTTTCTGTTTTTTCACTTACTGATGTCAACAGCACAGTAAGTGAAACAAATCTCCCTGACACTGACACAGACATCAATAAAAACCTCATAGAGGTTCTTTCCTCGTTCTAAAACCCAGGGCCGGCCTTAGGCCTTTAGGCGCACTGTGCGAGAAAGCTTTACAGCACCCCTCAGTGACCACACCCCTCAGTGACCACACCCTCAGTGACCACACCCCTCATTAACCACACCCCTCAGTAACCACACCCCTCAGTAACCACACCCATTTGTTCCAATATCCACACCATTTAAAGACTCCCATTTTGTTAAGCCCCAAAGAAACATATTAAAAAGTATGATAAAAATAAAACTTTTATTCAAAGGTATTAAACTTGTAAGCACAATATAAGTATTATTATTAAATAAAAAAACAGAAGGCACACAAGTGGTAAAAAATACATGTCAAACTAAAATAGAGTCTATAAAAATAAAGTGTCGGGTTGTCATGCCGACACCCCTTTTTCAAGTAAGTGTATCTAGAATAGAAAAAAATAAAAAACAGAACACAAAACCTGGACTACATGTTAAATGTAGGCATGCACCGATATATCGGCCGCCGAAACATATCGGCCCAAAATGGCACTTTTGGCATATGCCGAAAGTGCCATTTTCCTGCCGATACATCGGCGCATCCATTCTTTCTTTCCTCCCCGCTGGGCGCTGCTCTGTGTCCCAGCGGGGAGGAGAAAAAGTGACAGCCGACCAAGCGCTGCGGCAGGAGAGCGCTGTGAGTGGCCGGCGTCTCCTCCCACACCGCTCAGCCTCCTATCACAGTCCGGCAGAGCGGTGTGTGGGTGGGGAAAACCCGCGCTGTCACAGGAGGCTGAGCTCTCCTCCCTTCACCGCTCGGATCAGCCTCCTGTGACAGCGTGTCAGAGAGGAGAGCCAATGCAAACACTCAGCGATCGCTGAGTGTTTAAAGATAATTGGGGACATGGTATGTTTACTATATCCTCAATTATGAATGAATGGGAGTGATCTACATCACCTCCTGTTCATTCATAGTTGTGGTTATAGTAAACATACCATGTCCTCATGTTATGAATGAACAGGAGCACTCATAGATGATTCCTGTTCATTGATAACAGAGGATACAGAAAAAGAGATGGAGGACTTTGTGTTCTCAATCTCTTTTTCTATTTTAAAAGGGAAATACAAGGGGTCTGTTTAGTCCCCTAATATTTCCCTAAGCCCCTAAAAGTAAAGTAAAAAATAAAAATATTTAATAAAAAATGAACTAATAAATAAAAATAAATATAAAAAAATTAAAAGTTTATAACAAAATAAATTAAAATTAAATATTAAAAAAATTTAAATAAAAAACATATTTGGTTTTGGTTTCGGCCTGACAATTTTTTTTATTTCAGTTTTAAAATGTTCATTTCGGTGCACCTCTAGTTAAATTAATGAATTACTATTTGCCCAAATACACAAAAAATGTATTCAGGCACATAATAATTTGTTTGAGAATGTGCGACGGCCATGTTGGCCACCGGCACGTTCTGCCAATGCGTGCCACCATCTTGGAGGCAGGGAGCATGGTGTCACATGACGCCATGCATGTGTGGCGTCAGGTGACGTCACACGCCAATATAGGTGCCGCCATCTTGGTGTATACCTAGATATACACCCAGTTGGCGGCGCCCAACCCGTGCAGTGTTATATGATGTTATGCGCCCTGCCTCCAGAACGCACCAATGGCTGAATCCAAAATGCATAAAGATTGGATTTGTTTGATGAAACGAATGAAAACGTTTTTAGTTTTCGTTAATTTCAGCCGAAATGATTAGTCTTTGCACATTTCTAATAATATGTGTAATACACATTTCATCTGAAATTAATTTATAGTCTTCGGCCGCACATGTCTAATAATATGCGTGTGTGTGTGTGGGAGGGTGTGTTCAGTTTTCACTTTTTAAAAATAATTTTTTACATTTTTTATTATTTTTTTTATTATTTTTTTTTTTACTGTTGGGGGGGCTTTGGGGGAAATATTGGGGGTCTAAGCAGACCCTGACATTTCCCTTTAAAATAGAAAAGAAATTGAGGACACCAAGTCCTCAATTTCTTTTTCTGCAGCCTCAGCACTCAATGAATGGGAAGCACTCACTATAGAGGCTTACCATTCATTCAGACACTGATTGTAAAATATTTTGCCATCACCAGTTTCTGAATGGGGAGGAGCCTCTACAGTGAGTGCTTCTCCCCATTGAGAAATTCATGAATGAACACTTAGTGATGTAAATCACATCCTGTTCATTCATAACCGGGGACACATAGTACTATGTGTCCCCAGTTATTTACAAACACTCCGATCTCCTACCCGCTCGGCCGTCCTGACAGGCTGACAGGTGCGGCTTCTCTCCTCCCTACCGCGCGGCCATCCTGACAGTAGGCAGCGCTCCCTCCTTAACCCCCCTGCCTGCCTCAGCCCATACAGGCAGCGGGGATCCAAGGACAGCGCTGAAGGGAGGGGGCGGAAGAGGGAGCGCTGTCATGTCGGATGGCCAGCGGTGAGGAGGAGAGAAGCCGCCTTGTGGACGAGCTGTATCGGCCGCCTGGCGCCCTTGTTGCCATGGCGCCCTTTGCGGCCGCACAGCTCAAACACCCCAATGGCCGGCCCTGCTAAAACCCATAATTTTTTATTCCCCTGTGACCCTATTGGAAAGATTTCCCTTCACTTCCTGTCTTGTTGACCATCATCAATGGAACAGACAATGAGGGAAATCCTCCCAATTGAAGACAGATGAAAATAACATTGTGTCAGAAGTTCTGACTCCTTCCACTCTATCCAAAAAGCAAACAAAAAAATTGGCGCTGAAATTATGCCTTAAAATATTGTCAGTATTTGTATGAAACATTTCATAGCCACAAGCACGTACAAACAAAGAATTACATCTAAATCTAAATTACAGATATTAATGTTTTCAGCCCATACAATCACTAGGTCTTTAGAGATTCACCCCGTGCTTACAGTGAGGTCTTAAATAATAACACGTTTATAAAAAAAAACAGCAAAAAAACTGTGATTGCGGACCAAGGATAGTCAGCATTTCCCAGAATTGTGATGACTTGAGAGACCCACTTAGCACCATATGGTAGATGAGAAAATTGTACCCTCCGCAAAAAAAAAAAAAAATGATATTATTATTTGTCTTATTATGTTTTTCCTACCATCAGGAGGATCTCATGGAACAGAGGCGTCTGGTTGATGAATAAACAAGAACAGTTCAGAATAGTTCATCTCATAAAAAAATAAAAAGGTTGCAGGGTTTAATTGTAACATAATAGCTTTCCTTTTACCCTCTTAGATGAATGCAGCTGCGTATACAACATCACTGACGCAGAGCCTTGTTCTGGAAAACTAATGAAGAGGTTTCATTTGAAAGCAGCTTTGAAAAGAGATGGCAGGTCAGGTCTACTGTTCAGTCTTATATTTGTTCTTACATTCCTGTGATGCCACACCAGACCACCAAGACCATTTCACATGTGCCTACATCTTGACAAACCGTGACATGGAATGTTTATTTGAAGGGCAGTAAACGTAATGTTGCATTTATGAATAGACACATTTTTCAGGAAGGAATTCCAGTGACAATATGGTTCTTTCAGGTAGACTAAATATGGCAAATACAAGGTATTTTAAAGCTAAACTCTTCCTCACTGTAAAAGAACTATGCTAGCTGATCACTGACTTATGTTAATGTGACTTTACTAAAGTAAAAAGTACAAAAAGGCACAATTTAGACTTTGCTGCCTGGGAAATTTATGTAAATAACCAACAACGAAAGGAAATACAGAACTTCTGGGTTAATGCCACTTTGGCATGGCAGGACTTTTAGTGCAAAGCCCCTCTATTGGGTCTGTAGAGCATAGCATGACATTTGCCGTACAACAAAAGTACATCAGTGCGCTAGGAGGTATATAGACAAAATCTGGGGGTGTGGAAAGGGAAGGATGAGGCTGGGTGTGCAACCCCCGAATACTGGCAGAAGGTACCTGAAGCTGAAAACCAAAACACAAACACCAAAGCGCAGACAACCTAGCGCATTATCTAGCGGAGATTCTATATAGCAAATATTTCACTTCTTTACTATCTCCATTGGATAATGTGTTAGGTTGTCTTCGCTGTGGAGTTTATCTTTTGTTTTTGACCTTTGATGAACCAAAACGCTGACCCACAAACAGGGATCTGTCATCCACTGAAATACGTCCCCTCTATTAATGTTCTAGTGGCAACTCAAAATTGTGAATGTTCTCTCACGTTCAATCCCGGTGACAGTGGTCCCCAGGACTAATACAGAGGATAGGTAGACACACAGACAGCATTAAAACCTGACAGGGTTGCTAACTGGAGGGTTGTTAACTATTTTTTTTCCACTGTATCTAGAACTGGAGAAAAAAAAGATATGGCTTTCAACAAACGTTAATGTGGACCCAAACGTTTCGTTTTTAGATTTGGACAGAATGGGGAAAGATTTGAACCCCTTTCAGGTTTTACTTCTATCCAGAGATTTTTCCTCACTTTCTGTTCCAATGTCAAACTTTTGCCAGGCTACAAGTGAGGAGAAATCTGCACCAGGGAAACAGACAATAAAAAGGTGGCAGTGGTTCTAGCCTTTTTGTACTTTCCTCTACTGTTAGAGAGACTTCCCCCCACTTCCTGTTCTGGGGACAACCTTTTTAATTTCTCAAACACAGTCTCTGACAGCAGAACAAACTTCTAATCCTTCTCCACTCTATCCCCCAAAAAAGGGCTTTAGATACACTTTAAGTACTTGCATGGTAGATAATATGTATGTGTAACACACTGTTACCGCTTAGAGATCACAGTACTCCTCCTGATTAATGACTTCATATTAGTTCCTCACTACGAGAACAGAGCATCATCCAGGGTTGGCATCTACTTCCTGGACTGGGATGATGGCTCAGAGATAGTCATGTAAATCCTGCTGGTGCAGTTCTTGGCTAGTCACTAATGTCTGATACAGATCAGCCCCTGCTGCTGCCTCTTAACTGCTTCCTTCTGCGTGAAGCAGACTGATGACATCATCTCAGCCTAGGCAAAGTCACCTAACTGGAGCTCAATGTCGGCTTTTTAATTATAAAGGATAGTTTTTTGTTTTTTTTAATGATACTGCTGCTGAAAATTATGACATATCAGGAAATAATTCATTCAGACTTGCAAACCTACTAAAACGTTCACTTTAACTCCACATTGATAGTGGACATTTGCTAAGGATGGATGTATTTATTTTAGCATTGTACAACTTTCTCAATATGGTCTCTGTTCTGGGGAAGTGCATGCTCCATTTACCATGTGTGCACAGCATCCCAACATCAGTCAAATTCAGAGCATGGGTCAGTTTCTATCCATGTATTCCTTCTTTAGTAGAGACCTGTCTACTCATAGACACCCTTACAGGAGCTGTTTTGGGAAACCAACATTCTACCCAATCTGCAGAGGCTGGAACATAGTAGCTAGTAGAACTAGAGCCCAAAGGTAACGCCTCATTATAAAGACTTATTCTGCACACAAATTACTGTACACGTTTCAGACTGGGCGGAGGTCATGAGTGGCGTGCCCCAGGGTTCTATGCTGGGTCCCATGCTTTTTAACCTATTTATTAATGATATCGGGGAGGGAGAGAGTAGCCATGTCTCAGTGTTTGTTGATGATACGAAAATTGGGTGGGTAGTAGACACAGATTTAGACATTATAACATTACAGGAGGACCTGGATAAAATCGGCTGGAGGGCAACTGTATGGCAGATGAAGTTCAATGTCGATAAATGTAAGGTAATGAACCTTGGAGTTAAAAATAGGCAAATGGACAATACACTTATGGGTGTGCCACTAGGGAAGTCGGAAATGGAGAAGGATTTGGGGGTCATTATAGACCACAGAATGAATCCGCGATGACGCCATGCGCAGTGACGTCTCGGCGGGGTGACACTCGGTTACCGCTCCGGGTGTCACCCAGCCTCGGGACGCCCCTGTACAGGGGTACAGGTACGCTTAAGAGCAAAATCACACATGGACTAATACACACGCACACACCTGATAAAACATAACTTAACACACAATAGGTTGGACTTGATGGACTTATGTCTTTATTCAACCTCAAATACTATGTAACTATGTAACTATGTAACTACAGGTGAAACTCGAATAATTAGAATATCGTGCAAAAGTAATTGCAGTAAGTTCTGCAAAAGGGGCCCAAACCAAGTACTGAGTACATATGCATGCTTATACTTTTCAGAGGTCCGATATTGTTCTATGTACAATCCTTGTTTTATTGATTGCATGTAATAATCTACTTTTTTGAGGTTGTGGATTTGGGGTTCTTGGGGTTTTCATGAGCTGTAAGCCATAATCATCACAATTATGACAAATCACGGCTTGAATTATCTTGCTTTGCATGTAATGAGTCTATCTCATATATTAGTTTCACCTTTTAAGTTGCATTAGTGAAATAAATGAACTTTGCACGATATTCTAATTATTCGAGTTTCACCTGTATGTGATCATAAAAGCTATTTGCAGATACAACACACACCATAATGATAATTCTGTTCTTACTATGAGAGGTACATAGACAAGCATTCTTGAATTTGGGTCAGAGCTCCCAGAGTCATACTCCCAGTAGAGGTTCCTACCTCAGGAGAACAGGGAACATACTGAAAAAATCTCTGTGAACAATAAGAACATTTCCTATATTTGCAAGTGCTCGGAGCACTGGTAGGTTATATCACAGACTATCTTCTTATATCTCTTGAGGACTCTGTCAATGGGCAGAGATGGGGCCTATTACAGTGAGAGTACACTGCTGGAGGCTACAGATGTAATAATCCACTCTGTGATTCAGCGCAACTTAAATATCACATTTACTATAGAATTTAAAGGATAGCTAGTCTTTTCACTGGTTTCTTTTCTGTGAAAATACGCATCTCAATATAAAAAATCCTACCAGTGTGTGATCACATTTAAAGCTTAGCTCTAGCTATTTTTTTTAATTCTAAATCCTTGTTTTGTTTATGAATGTGCACAAAACAACACTATTGTCCATATCTATTCTTCAGCACTGCTCTCTCTGTCCTCCTCACATGGTCCGCACAAGGCTCAGTGCCATCCAACCACTTCCTGTGATCCCAGGCTCTCATTGACACGCCTCTTGGGCTTATTATCATCGTACATGTTCGGGGGGGGGGGGATTAATAACATAATTACTGTACTTTAAAAACCTTGCTTTTATTTAGTGTTTATAAAGCCATATTTATTCATATTAATTAATTAATTCATTCATTCATTCAGGCTCTGCTTACTGCTTAACGGAGCTGCAAAATGACTTTGACTTGCTCAACAGTAGTCCTTAAAGTGACCCTGTTGCTATACAGCAATACCTGTAAAAGAAGCCAGTAATTACTTAATAGATTTCTACACGGTCGGGTGGGGGGTGATTAATAACATATTTACTGTACTTTAAAAACCTTGCTTTTATTTAGTGTTTATAAAGCCATATTTATTCATATTAATTAATTAATTCATTCATTCATTCAGGCTCTGCTTACTGCTTAACGGAGCTGCAAAATGACTTTGACTTGCTCAACAGTAGTCCTTAAAGTGACCCTGTTGCTATACAGCAATACCTGTAAAAGAAGCCAGTAATTACTTTTCTGCTGCCCACGCTACCAAACTCTTCTCTGCTGTTGAGAAGTCCGCAGTAAATCCGACAGCTCTGGGAGTATTTATTTTCAGGGTCTCCCCAAAGCTTTCACTGTTGCTGACCCCACATCACTACTGTATGCTGAAATAGGTTCAGTTCCGCAGGTGGAACCAATACGAGTCGCAGATGACCCGGAAGATTGAAACATAAGGACTTGTTAGTTTCAGTGCAGACCTCAGGGGAAGACTTTTCAGCTCCATAGAGAAGTTCAGTGGGAAAGGTAACGATATACAGACTTTTGTTTACAAATATGGCCTTGATTTAAATCCGGACTATAGTGACAAGGCAGCTACTTCAGCTAAGAAATGTTTCAATTATGGGTAGAGTTATAACAGCTGTCATTTTTTAATAGCTATTTACCTTTCGGTAACTTCTTACTGACTGACACACCACCTCTGGGTCTCCAGGCACACTCTTTGGCCATTGGGTGTCCAGTGCATGCACGCAGGAGTTGCAACATCCCTGGCATCATGGGCTGAGTGTAAAAGAAAAAGGGATATCCAATTATGTATGTGTATCACAACTGCAGGTCTCACACAGCTTGCTCTGGTTGTCAGTAATGGAAGAACAGCACGTCTCTTCTTTACGATGGGAATACAACTTTACTTGACATGGGCTAAAGTAATGGTTTAGCACGTTTTGAAGAGGGACAGTCACTCAGGATGTATTACCTCATACACACCTTCTTAACATATAATCAATTCAGAGATCCTGTTTTCCTCTCACATGAACCTCCCAAATAATAGGAAATAGGTTATGTACATAGCAGTTCATATAATTGGTTAAAGTCCCCTTTAATTAAAGACCCTGGCTAGAGGTACGGGATCATACATGCAGGTTGCAGCAGTGATATATTAACTCAATGGCAGTATAATGCAACAGTTCATATAATAGGATAAAGTCCCCTTTAAGAAATGACACTGGCTAGAGGTACGAGATCACACGTGTAGGTTGCAGCAGTGATATATTGACTCAATGGCAGTATAATGCAGCAGTTCATGTAATTGGATAAAGTCCCCTTTAAGAAATTAAACTGTCTATAGTTGCAGGTTGATACTTGCAGTATGCAGGAATGAAGGTGACCTCTGCAGAAATCAAGGGAGCTCCAGTTCTGGATGAAGATCTGGTAAGTGGGGTGGATGCTTTTCCCTTTAAGGCTTGAGGATGTTAGCAGCAGTCGGAGAGGAGAAGATTCAGCAGCAGCCAGAGGGGAGATGCGAGTCAGCAATGCCGCACAGGAGACCGGCGGCCGTGACAGCGAGGTGACTTGCTCCAGCGTCTTCCTCGATAACAGTAAAATAGCAAAAAGTTTTCCTGGCACACTCACAAGCTAGCATATAAAAAAAACTTGTCTCACACTAAGGTTAAAAACAGAGGTTTGGATACACGTGTATCCAAACCTCTGTTTTTAACCTTAGTGTGAGACAAGTTTTTTTACTTGTCTCACATTACTTCCTGCATTCGGGGACTGAGAGGAGATCAAAGGGAGTTCGTATACTAAACTCTCTTTGATCTCCTGTCACAGAGCCGTGCCGGTCCCGGCCGCATCGGGCACAGCGGATCTCGGGACCGGCAACGGCAGTGACAGCTGCTGATACAAGAGATTGAGCAGCACAAAAAAAGTCTCTTTCCATACACAGGGTAGACCTCCTCTGTGCACCAGACGGTTTCTAGCCACAACATAAAGGACAGTCTTTTTAGCTTCGCTCTGTAGCTTTCCACAGCTCCAAGACACTCACGCTGCTCACCCCTTGTGAGCTCTCTTAGCAGTGTGTACCACAGGTCCTAGGTCACCAACCTTCCTGACCTCTCCCAGCCACCCCTGGCTGTTCCTTGTGCGTCCAGCACGCACCCGATTCTGTGTGTGTCCGTGTGCCTCCTGCACACACACAACTCCTACACTCCAACCCTCCTCTGAGCACTGGGCTGGCTTCCTAATGAGGCTGCTCTCAGCCACCTGATCGGCCCAAGCTGGTCATTGGCAACACTAGGCCCCAGGACTGGAGATCTCATCCCACCCAGAGCTCTACGAAATCTCCAGAGCTCCAGATCCCAGCTACAATTAGGAAAACCTGGACGAACTTGAAAAGCCAGGCTCTTCCTTATAACATGTTTCACATTCTGAACCCTCACAGCCCCTTTGGCTGAGAGTCCTGGGTGCCAAAGTCGCCATAATACACCATGGCATTGGCTTACACTGTTACAATATATATATATATATATAT
>NW_017306725.1:1179818-1180151 GCF_000935625.1 Nanorana parkeri
TATATATATATTCAGAATTAGAATTGGTGATGCACCAATACCGATACTAGTATCAGTATCGGTGCTGATACCGAGTATTTGGGCGAGTAATGCTTTGATACTACCCCTGATACCGGAAATTCCGATCAGAGGGAGATTTTCTGCCCCTGCCCCCTAGCTTCCTGATTGACTAGTAAGCCGCCTTCTAGCTGATTGGCTGGCTCGATGCTGATTGGCTGGGAAACCAGCTTCCCGGCCAATCAGCATTGAGCCAGCTTCTCAGGCAATCAAGAAGCCAGACGGCGGGGAATGGCATGCCGCCCCGCTTCCTGATTGGCCGGGGAGCCGACTCCA
>NW_017306725.1:1180384-1186456 GCF_000935625.1 Nanorana parkeri
CGGGCGGCGGGTAATGGCATGCCGCCCAGCTTCCTGATTGGCCGGGAAGCCGACTCCATGCTATCAGAAGTACAGGTATCGGTACTCGGTATCGGCGAGTACCAAAAGTTAAATATCAGTTCTCATACTCGATACTGAAAAAACGGTAATGGTGCATCCCTATTTTGAATGTGTATTTAAAATAGATTATTCATGCATGTACCATTTTTTCTAGTTTGACTATTTTTGGTTTGGGGGACGCACTGGAGTCCCAGCGTGCATTTTTGGTTGCTGGGCCTCCAGTGCGTCCTTGCACCTTACTAGGAGGAGTTGGCTACCTCCAGGTACACCTGCATGTAATTTATCAACTTCATTAATATGCTCACACTTGGAGACTCGGATACATAGAGTTAGGACCACACTTTGCAGAGGTGCCTTGGCGCGGCAGTGTGGCTTCTACATATTTTTGGCCAAAAGTTTGTGCAACTAAACCTCTGATTTTAACGCATACTGTTGACAGGGCTACTTGTTTGGTTGCAGGCTGGCTGGCAGGTTGAGGCTGGGGAATTTTTGTGTTTTGTATTGTTGTAAGCCTTCCCAATGTGCGCCCTGCTATAAAGGCCGGTTATAGATTCATGCATGTACCATTTTTTCTAGTTTGACTATTTTTGGTTTGGGGACGCACTGTAGTCCCAGCGTGCATTTTTGGTTGCTGGGCCTCCAGTGCGTCCCTGCACCTTACTAGGAGGAGTTGGCTACCTCCAGGTACACCTGCATGTAATTTATCAACTTAATTAATATGCTCACACTTGGAGACTCGGATACATAGAGTTAGGACCACACTTTGCAGAGGTGCCTTGCCGCGGCAGTGTGGCTTCTACATATTTTTGGCCAAAAGTTTGTGCAACTAAACCTCTGATTTTAACGCATACTGTTGACAGGGCTACTTGTTTGGTTGCAGGCTGGCTGGCAGGTTGAGGCTGGGGAATTTTTGTGTTTTGTATTGTATTTAAATGTTTGCCTGGATTTTAGCTTTAATGTGGTTAGTAATTGCTACTATAACATACTGTTTGATTTGGTAGGAAGAGTTGTAGCCTATATAGTGTCTGTAAAGGAATGCAATTGGATTATATTCTTGCCACTATATAGACTACTAAGTAAAAATTTGTAGTTAATCAGTAACGTTTACAAGCAAGCACTGCTAACAGCGCCTGTAATAAAATAGCAAAACAGTCAATCACTTACGGTAGCTCTTGCTATTTCGTAATGATAATAAAGCTGAGCAGAGACACTTGGTGACAATTGTGAACACAGCAGACAAGTATAGTAAAATCCAGTTGGAACGATATGAAGCCACACATACTGTATGCTTTCACTTCCACACATGTAAAGTCACCCCCCGTCACTCACATGTAGTGAACATTTACACACATACACAAGGTTATAAAATGTTAATGTGTGAACTTTAAATGATATTCCTTACTCCTGCTATTAGACCTTTCTGCTGCTTTTGACACCGTGGACCACCTGCTCCTCCTCAAAAAACTCTACTCACTTGGCCTACAAGACTCTGCTCTCTCATGGTTCTCCTCTTACCTGTCTAAGCGCTCCTTTAGTGTCACCTACAATTCTAACTCCTCCCCTCCTCTTCCTCTTTCTGTAGGGGTCCCCCAAGGCTCTGTCCTTGGACCCCTTCTCTTCTCTATCTACACCTCCTCTCTTGGTCAGTTAATAACCACACATGGCTTCCAATACCATCTCTATGCCGATGACACTCAAATCTATCTCTCTACTCCGCAACTCTCCCCCTCAGTGCCCTTGCGTGTCACTAATCTACTAACTGACATATCTATCTGGATGTAACTCTCACTAACGCATAAGAAAATATTTTAATACTGTTTGTCATTTTACCTTTTTAACTTCCCAAACATAATCTAATAATACATCTGTAAACAAATCCACTTAAAACTCAGTATGAGCTGAGTTTTTAAATAAGAATACATAATTTTGAATAATTTACATAACTATTATACATGATAGGTAACAAACCACTTAGTACTAAGCATAATACCATAAATAATTTTCTGTTACTTAAAGGAGAACTATGAGGTGAGTGCTTTTCACTCACCTCATAGTTCTAGCCGACCTGTGACAATGAGACTGTCACAGGGCGGCTCAGTAGATCGAGAAGTGAGCGAACACATACCGGCATTCGCTCACCTCACAATCCTGTCACAGCTCTCTGCCGTGACAGGGGAGGGGCTGGATTCCCCCATCCCCGCTCCGATCCTCCGGCGCTGACTGGCGGATCGGACGGGGGATGGGGCGGGGACAGCTGGCTCTGCCTCTAGACAGGCAGAGCCAGCTCTCACTCACGCAGATGGGCGGATCCAGACATAATTGTCGGGATCTGCTTCAGCTGCTGCGTCTCGGTATACCGCCAGCTGTAGCTCGCGGTATACTGTGGCGTCTCAGTATACCGTGAGCTGTAGCTCGTGGTATACTGAGCTTAGGGTGACGGGAGGACGCTAGTTTGTGTCCTCCCGTTACCCTAAGGAGAACTATGGGGAAAAGCCTTAACCCCATAGTTCTCCTTTAAGCTTTGCATCAGTGTGTACTTTTCAAGTACCGTACTTCAAAATCTTTGTTAACTTGCAAACCACCATATAATATTGACCATTAAGAAATGCCTGTGACACTTGTTGGCACATCCAGACAGGAATGTAACATAGTTTAAAATATGATAGTTTTCTTCAAAGAAGCAATACATTATTTGGGTTCCAGGATTTAAAGATGCAGCTTAATAATTTTAAAGTATGGTTATAATAAATCAAAAGCAAACAAGATTTAGAAACATATTTACAGAGAAGATTACTTTACATTAGAATACATATTACAGAACAGTCTATTAGCAGCAGTAAAATAAACTGTTTTTCTTTTTGTTTTTTGCCTGTTTTTTGTGTAGGGTTCCTTCCTATTAGATTCATTATGGACCTAGCACTACATATTTCAAAATGGACCTCCAGGTAAAGTATGTATCTGTCTGGACTAGAATGGTCTTCTGTTGACAAAGAGCGGACTCTATGATGAATTTCTGCTTTAATCTGTTAAAATGAAGGGACTTGTACCTAGCTTGGTCTACCAAACAAACAAAAGCTGCCAAACAAAACATAAATGTTTGAAACTAATACATTTCCTGTCCAATGTCCCAGATTATAGGAAAAGTACAGAACACTACATTATAAAATATTCCCCCAAGCTATAAGCAGAATTCAACAGACTGATGACAGAAATTTTATTTAACCTAGTGACCGCTTAGCAGCTCAAATGCTTACCATGTGATCCTGTTGCATTACATGAAATAAGGAATGTCCTCAAGGCTTATTGTAATTTAATACATCCTTTACACAGCAGTACACCTGTACGTGTACGTGCAGTTTTACCACATCATAGCGCTGTGCTTGTTAATTCCTAAAACAGACTTAAAAACTAAAACTTTATATATAATGGATGTGTTCATTCGAAAGAAATGTTCTTTACTGTTAGTTGACACCAAAGTATTGAAATGATGCTCTAAAGAATTCCCTTTTTGTGTTTGACAGATGAATAGAAATGAAGTTTAGATTTGCCACTAGTAAGGGCAGGGGTGGAGATTCATTTTAATAGTCGTCAGTTTCCGCCAACGTTAGTTCAGAAAGGAACTATTTTGCTCCGTGGAGATGGCTTTGGCATCCTCATGCTGTGGGAATAGAAGGATGATTGACATCCCTGGACACTCACTGCCTACAGTTATAAGCAAGGTCAGATTCGCTGTCACTCAATAGGAAAAGGGCAGACCTATAGGCAGATCACCCAGTGACATCACAGGCTGGCCTGCCACTGTAGGTACAGTGTTCTGTTTCATTTACTAGCTAAATTGCAAGTCTGTCAATGGTACCAGAGGAGAAACCCACAGATAAACAATATTAATAGAAATTTTCACAGGGAGAAATTCCACAACAGAACCCCGGGTCAGAGGAGATGTGAGGATTGAAAACCTCCCAGACCTCAGAAACCACTGATACCAAAGGAAGACAGGGGGAATGGAATTGAGGAAAGGATCAGGGTATGAGATGAAGAAACCCCAACCTAGAATGGAAAATGAAAGAGGGGATGCAAGGGGGGAAAGAAGGTTCACAAACAGAAGGGGCTGGTAGGAGAGGGCATTTTTAATATTAGCTCAGTACTACTCACCTTGGATGAAACGAAAGTCTTAGCTATTATGAAATGGTCATGACTAGGATCTTGGGGGAAGAGGGCACATATATTAAACTAAAAGGAGACCCTTTGAATATGTATAAAAAAAGAACTTAGGTGAATTGTAAAGAAAGGTTATAAAAGGTTATGAAAAGGAGTTCTTGAATTAACAGGAACGGAAATATCGGATCCCCTCAGTATGTAGAACCCCAGTTATTTACACAAAGTACACAAAGACCAATAAAAAATCCCAGTCCGATAGTGGAATAGGATCCTACTTTCAAGGGAGTGGGAATTCATCGTTGTTTACCTCCAACCTATGGTTAATAAGACTAAATCCTTTTTGAAACATAGTAAAGACGTGATCAATTCCTTGTCTAGAATACAGGAGAACGAGGACTGCATTTCAGTCACCATAGATGTTGTATTGCTCTACACAAATATCCCACACGAGTTAGGAATACAAGCGATAAAATGGGCCTTTGAGTTGTATCGTAATCTCAGACAAGATCGAGTAGAATTGATAATAAAGTGTATAAATTTCGCCATGAGAAAAAACTTTTTTGGTACAGGAAAGAATATTATTTACAAACAAAAGGAGTGGCGATGGGCGCTAAATTTGCCACAAGCCTGACTAATTTGTTCATGGCGCAGTGGAAAGAGGAAGGGATTTATTGGAGAAAAAACAGGGTCTGGTATATTGGAAATGCTACATAGATGACATTAATAATCTGCAGAGATGAAGTATGTCTGAATGCATTGTTAGAGGATATTAATACTAATAAATATAGAATAAAATGCATGAAAAATATAAGCAAGGACGCCATTCAGTTTTTAGATTTATATATACAGTCATGGCCAAACATATTGGCACCCCTGCATTTCTGTCAGATAATGCACCACTTTGCGCAGAAAATTGTTGCAATTACAAATGTTTAGGCATTCTCATGTTTATTTCTTTTTATTGTATTGGTATGAAACAAAAAAGTGGAGAAAAAAAAGACAAATCTGACACATTCCACGCAAAACTGCAAAAATGGACTGGACAAAATTATTGGTACCCTCTCCACTTTTTTTGTGCCATACCAATACAATCTTGGATAGAATTTTGGGCCCAATAATTCCGGAGAGACCTAAAGTAATATATTGAATAGCCCGCCCTAAAAGATAAACCAGTACACAATGTGGTGGATCCACCACCCAAAGTAAAGACCTTTTTTGGGGTGTGGGATTCTACCCTTGTAAATACTGTGCAGGGTGTAGAATAACTAAAAGAGGAGTCTTAAAGAAAAAAAAAATGATCTTGTTTCACACACAAAGGGAAGACATTTTGAGATTAAAGAGTTTGTTTCTTGCCACCTCGTATGTTACCTACGTATTAGAGTGCCCATACGGCTTCCAATACGTGGGTAGAACTACTAGAGAACTACGAATTAGAATGAAATAACCCATTAATAATATTCGGAATGGGTTTGAGAAACACAGTGTGTCTGGACACTTCAGAGCTGTCCATAATAAAGAACCGACAGGGCTCACATTTTATGGTATAGATAGAGTTTACACACACTGGAGAGGTACTAACAGAACTAAAATGATTTCTCAGAATGAAACTAAATGGATATTTTTATTTGATACAATGCAACCCATGGGTTTAAATATTGAACTAGATTTAAACTGTTTCATTAACAATAGTTGAGGTGAAAAATATGAATGGGGATTGAGTTTTTATTCCTTTTCTAGTTTTTGCCATAGATTTATACATATTAGTATTTTATCCTTATTATTAGTGGGTATCAATTGCAATATAGTATCTACCTTTGTGAAGGAATATGGATCATATCAAGAAAATGTCCTTTT
>NW_017306726.1:0-761 GCF_000935625.1 Nanorana parkeri
CGTGGTGGATGAGCAACCTCCAGCATAGAGCCCCATCCTGGTTCCCTCCCAGTAGGCAGAGTCCACCAGCTGGAAAGGCAGCAGCTGTAATGCAAGTAATTTTGCCAAGCTGGCATTTAGACGCTGAGCATGTGGATGGGTGGGACAGTATTTTGTCTTCCGCTGCAGCAGCTGGGGCAGCTAAATTTGTATGCGAAAATCTGCAGCTGATGGGCCGCTGGCAGATTCAGAGGAAGGACCTTGTACACCTATTACTACAACGTCATCCCTGTCAGTGGAGGTTGTGGACATGGCATGACGTATAGTGGGGGTAGAGACAGACGAGGACCGATGGGAAGTGTTGTGCCAAACGGGATGCGTGGTAGGTGGTCATATGTCTCTTCAAGCAAGTGGTACCCAAGCGGCTGATGTTTTTGCCACGCTTGATCCTCTTGAGACAAAGCTTACAAATAGCAATGCTGCGATCTGCTGCACATGTTGTGAAAAAATCCCAGACAGCAGAGTACCTGGACGTGTGCTGCGAGACAACAGCGCCCTGCATCTGTGCAGCTCTGCCTTTTGGTGCAATGGACTGGCTACGGTTGCTCGTAGAGGACATTGCACCTCGTTGGGGTTGTGCCTCCTCCTCACTTTCCTCCTCTCTTCGATCAGGCACCCAAGTGGAGTCAGTGACCTCATCATCGTCATCACCCCCTATGTCCTTGTCACTGGAGACCACCCGGCAGTATACTGCAGCTAGGGGAACATGAGCGCCAGTTCGT
>NW_017306726.1:816-1263 GCF_000935625.1 Nanorana parkeri
ATTTTGTAATTGTTCATTGTGACCGTTAATAATATGCCATCTATGGCAGTGAGTGACGGATGGAATATTTCGGTATAAAGTATTAACGATTTAAACAATTAACGATTTAAACAAAATACTTTGTGAATAAATCCCCGGTTTCCTCCATAATATTGGTCTGTGCGCAAGTGCAGATGCTGAGGTCGGCAAATTCGACTACATCGGCGTTCTCGACAGAACACTGGTAGCTGCGTTTAGTATCGGGGCATTTTCACGAGTATAAGCACTCGGGAAAATGCCCAGTATTGGGACTGGTGCATCCCTACTTAATAATATAATGCATTGCTGGGACTTGTAGTCCTATATAGTTGGAGCTATTCTGCATTGCTGTATAATCATCATACACCAATGCAGAATACCACCAGCTATGCGGGACTACAAGTCCCAGCAATGCATTATAATAAAAGT
>NW_017306726.1:1974-2268 GCF_000935625.1 Nanorana parkeri
CGGCGCTCACTGCCCGGCGCTCACCGCCCGCCGCTCACCGCTCACCACCCGCCGCTCACCGCTCACCACCCGCCGTCAGGTGAGCAAGTCTGCCGTTTGAATCCTGTGTACGGGTGGGAGGCGGGCTCAATCCGTACACAGGATTCAAATGGGTGAAAACCGTACGGGTGGCAACCCTACTCTGATATATACAGAACTCTGATATATACAGAACTCTGATATATACAGAACTCTAATATATACAGAACTCTGATATATACAGAACTCTAATATATACCGAAGTATGATATATAC
>NW_017306726.1:2422-11831 GCF_000935625.1 Nanorana parkeri
GGGCCCTGATTGGCTCAGTCTTGCACTTGACGTGCGGTCAGGTGCAGGACTGTAGCCAATTGCCGCTTCGGACGGCGCAGTGCATTGTGGGATGTGCCGCGGTCGAACAGACCGCGGACATCCCATAATGTTCGGTGTTCGGCGAACGCTCGAACATGCTATGTTCGAGTCGAACATAGGTTCGACTCGAACGCGAAGCTCATCCCTATTTAAGACTTCTTTGGCGGTGAAGAAAGTTCTCTTGATATGAAACATTGAGTTATAGGGTTTATTAGACCATAGGCTTTATTCTACTCTGACATACGAGTAAATGTCTCAAACCGTCTTTGATTCCTCCAATAATGAATACTGTGCTCCGGGGGCCCCAAGTCATATTTCTTTCATCCATAGCTAAGAGACTAGAACCGCAAGAAAATGAGATTCCCCCATTTGAATTATAAACTCCCTGCTTGCCTTTTTTTTTTCGAAAAAGGCTGTGAGCTCTACTGCAGTCATTCCAAATGATCTGCATCCCTCTCTGATCTTGACGTAGCGCTTCCCGCCGAAACCAAGAAAAAGAACGGTCACAGCAGGCAAACTTTCACAGATCATTAGGCACGAGTGTCCAACTTCACCAAGTCATCAACCCCAATCAAAGCATTTACAATACAAAAAGTTCTCTTTAATCATCCACAAGCTCTTCAGCTCTCTACGCTTTGGCAGGCCCACCGAGAATTGATAAATCTCAATTGAAAGGGTAGATAAAACCGGCATAACACAAACAAGTGAATTATGTATAAATTATTGTGTATAGCCACCATCGTGTCTCTATATGGGGACCGAGATGGCGTTGCTTGCGGCAGATTTTCACAGGCTAAAACACTATGTTTGTACGTAATTCCAAATGACAGGAAACAGCGCCTACAGAACACATTGTTCTAGAAAGAAGAAAATAACAAGGAAGACTAACGGAAATGTCTACTACATGGGAATTGATGGAATTAGTGAGATGTAATAAGTAAGAAAACCTCAGATACATGTCCAAGTATTAACAACCTACACTTTAAAATATTGCTTGGAGTGTTTCCTGGACTTGGCTTGTCTCTGTCTGGCTTCTGTAGGTGCCAAACTCATAACATTTATAGATAGCCTTTAAAAGCTGTGGTTGATGCATTAGCAGACAAATGGATCCTTGACTTTACACTGGTTAGTGAAAGTTTATTGAGATCAAACTAGTTAATGCAATTGATTGTCAAAAGGGTGCACAGAAATACTAGATGAGTGGATATTGCATCGCCTGTCATGTTCTAGAGCTATTAGAGACCCTAGACCCACCATCCTGGCCAATGCCTCTTATGTGACGTAACTACAATATTAAGGAAATATATTTGGTAGGATAGCAGCTTAAAAAGAAGTCTGATTCTTCCATATTCGCTCAATAACATCACATAAGGTGGGGATTTTCGACCATAAACCTAAAATGCGATCCTAAAGTGGGATCCTACTTGTGGACGTTAAACTGCCTACCTGTATTAGGATACTAAGACTACTAGGTTACCATCTTGTCTTGAATTGTATTGTAATTGTAATGTTTTCCTTATATTGTAAAGCGCTGATCAAACTGTTGGCACTACATAAATCCTGTATAAAAATAATAATAATAATATAGGTATATTAATCATCAGAGATTGTTGATCCAGGGAATATCTGATTGCCTTATGGGATCAGGAAGGAGTTTTTTTCCCCTGTTGGAGCAAACTGAACATGCTCTATAGGGTTTTTTGCCTTCCTCTGCATCAACAGTGAGTAATTGTGGGCATAGCCTTCAGTGTAAGCTTTTTTTTCATATCTCTATAGGTTGAACTCAATGGGCATATGTCTTTTTTCAACCTGACTAACTATGAAACTATGTAAAAGGGCCTACACTGGATAAACTAGCATGAAAAGGCAGTCAGAAAACTGTCAAGTCAGGCAAAAACTAGTTGGTTTATCTCTACAGAAGGGGGAAAATAATTAGGTCTTGTATCCTTGTAAAGTACCCAACAAGTTAAAAACCTCTGTGTTCAATAACAAGTACCTTGGACAGCCGCAGTTGCTTGTTATCACCCATTGGGTAGCTCATAGTCACATTTACTGCATCAGGGACGTGCGGTCAGGTGAGGCAGAGTCTCACCTAGAATTATGGGGGAAAAAGCTGTCAGCTGCATGCCTAAAGCTGAAAGCTTTTTCTCCATTCAGATCGGCATCTAAAAGGTTACACAGCAGGAAAATCCTTCCCGCTGTGTAACCTGTCATGGACGAAGTACCTCAGCATTGAGGAGCAAGTGAAGGACAGGTAGGCTCCTCCCTGTCTCCTCCCTGTCTCCTCCCTTCCGTCTTTACTCTCGATTGGGGATGAGTTGGGGCTTCATCAGATGGGGCGGAGCTTCGTCCAGCAGGGGGTGCAGGCTTTGTTTGGTGGGGGCGGGGCTGGGGAATGTCTCACTCGGAGCAAGAGGTACCGCACGTCACTGTACTGCATTGTCCTGGACTCATACCTGAGCTTAGCAATTTTAGGCAACTTTAATCATTTTTCTTTTTCAAGCATTTGATATATGTATTCAAGCTTCGGACGTGTTGGTTTTAGCCAATAGAAATCAGTATATCTGTAACATCATATGCCGTGGTTGTCTTTCTGTGTTGCAGAAAATATTTCCCAATTCAAAGCATAAACTATGGATCCATAAACTCTTTCTATATGATCCCTCTCGCTGTAGCTCTTATATTAAGCATTGTCACCATATAAATTGCTGTGAGCCCTTCCCATGTGGATGAAGGCCAGGGCTGGACTCGCAAGAGGGAGGGGAGCAGTTCTTACCAGGCTCATCAACATGTGTTTAAGGCTTTAACAATCACTCCCATTTAAATCTGTGGGGGCCCGTTCTGCTTCAAAAGGAGCTCAAGTACCTTTTTGGGCATCATTTTACCTGGCTGGTCAAAAACTGAGAGGCAGCAAAGGGCTGAGCTGTGTTGGAAGATTTCACACTGGCTGATGAAAGAGTGAGAGGCCGCAGGGGGTGAGCTATCTGTGTTGGAAGATTTTATACTTGAATTTCGGAGTGTGAGAGACCACGGAGGGGTGAGCTGTCTGTGTTGGAAGATTTTACATTGGCTGGCCAAAAAGTGAGAGGCAGCATGGGGGTGAGCTATCTGTGTTGGAAGATTTTATACTTGAAGATCACAGAGTGAGAGGCCGCGGATGCGTGAGCTATCTGTGTTGGAAGATTTTATACTTGAAGTTCACAGAGTGAGAGGCAGCAGAGGGGTGAGCTATCTGTGTTGGAAGATTTCATACTTGAAGGTCACAGAGTGAGAGGTAGCAGAGGGGTGAGCTATCTGTGTTGGAAGATTTTATACTGGCTGGTCACAGAGGTGGGGTGAGCTATCTGTGTGAGAGGTGAGAGGTTTCCACTGGCTGGTCAAAGAGTGAGAGGCAGACATAGCTACACACAGCCAAGAACATAGAAATTACTGCACAGGCATCAGGATAGGATTTACATGACTATGTGTTCTCTGGGCCTTAGTCCTAGAAGTAGATGTTGACTCTAGATATTGATGGAACGCAGCCGGTGCCGGTTTTCTGGGTAGAAAGGCAGAAAGTCAGCGGGAAAACTGTGATCTCTTTGAAAATAAATAAATACATGCAACGTGTTACAATTTCATATAACTTATCATGCATGCACCTAACATGAAAACATATATTTGATCTTATATACACTTAAAAGCAAAAAAAAACAACCAATAGCCCCCCCTCCCCAATTTCTGAATTTAAAACGTGTGGATGTTTTTATCATAAACTGACAAAGAAACAGTGTTAGAAATCAGTGGTGGAAAACTGACTGCCTTTGTGCCGTGCCTTGACCGAAATAGAACCCAATTGTCTGGTGGAAAACAAGTGACCAACTAGTCCATAGGAGATTGTGTGTGTCTATATTACTTTTTAGTCTATAATACCAGTATTCCTTTTCATAGAATAACAGTGTCTATTCTGTACCAGACAATGAATTCTCTCCAACATTTGAGCCTTCTCTGATATCAAGAAAAGGAATCAAATACACAGTAGCAGAAACTGTACAATGGTAAAAACAAGCTCAATGTTGATTAACACTAGAAATAAAATACTGGAGACTTTTGGTGTAACATCTTTATACGCTGCCTGTTTTATTCCATGGTTACTACAATTTTCCTAATTTACAATGCTTTGGTTACATTTGCTTTCTTTAACCTCTTGCCGTCCGCCCGTAGTAAAAAAACGGACGGACGGCACTGCAGCATCTGCGGGTTGCCGTCTCCAGACGGCAATTTTTTTCTGCTCGCGCACGCCCCCTAGCGGGCACGCACGGAGTTTGTGTTGGACATTTTTTACAATGCTTGTCAAAGAAATCCCGATCCAGCCCTGAAAATATCATGACATATAAAGGACAACCTAGTATTATATAATAGAAGCAAAATAAAGTATGCGCCTCTCTATGCACTACATAACCCAAAACAACTCAAAAGTAATTATAATATAAAAAAATAGCGATTCTGTTTTTTGTAGTTATGAAAGGAGAAATGGCGTATAAATTTGACATCAGGAAGGATTATGCGAGTGCTAGAAAACAAAGTGTTAGAGAACAAGCTTTGTATTCCTGATGTCAGCCTGTATTTTAGTGGGAGGGTTTTGATTTGTATACAGCTGTGGGCATGTTTGAAGCAGGTCTTCTTGCATCCGAGAAGAAGATTGAGTATGTGGCCTGCCACCACCACACACACCTAAATACACAGTTCCTTGATCATTTCTATTTTGGTCACATGTGTATTTACAGCCTAACCTCCCACAATACATTGCCCAGTGTTCAAACAGCCAATCACCACACCATGCTGGTAATGGACATGCTGGCAGGAGGAAAGAGCAGAAGGATAACCTTGTCAATGTGCTGTTGCTCTTTTATTGTCCAGTCAGCAATAGGGGGGTGTCAAGGTCTTGTATTAGTGAGGAGACTGCATTGGAGGTTCAGGAGCAATTGTGCATTATGATAGGATTGGTTGGATCACAAGACAGGCTGCACAGCATTGCAAATCCTTTGGGAGGTAAAACTATACCCATATATGTATTTCAGCTGTGTATGTAACCTTTTTTAATCTGCAGCTTTTACTAAAATATTTCCTGATGATCTTGCCATGAAGGTCCTTGTTCAGGAACATCCAGTTACAGGGTGACAATTGTATTCCACTTGTGCTCCTACCATGTCACACGCACTCACAATGGGGAGCCATTGTAACTTTTATACCATTGTAACTTTTACGAAGCCGGTACAGGGCAATGACATGCAGCCATTGCTGAAGCCTTGTACAAAGTCAGAGTAGGAATATTGTAGGAAGTCAGCAGCACTGAGATGCAAACAAAGCTAGAAATAAAAGACAGTATTTTATTTAAAAAAAAATATTATGATACACAGTGATTTAGGAGAGTCAATTTAAAGCTGGACTCCAGACAGATTCCTCTTCCTACACTGCTCACCTCTACACCTCCTGCATTCTTCTTCCTACACTGCTCACCTCTGCACCTCCTGCATCCTTCTTCCTACACTGCTCACCTCTGCACCCCCTGCATCCTTCTTCCTACACTGCTCACCTCTGCACCCCTTTCATCCATTTCCTACACTGCTCACCTCTGCACCCCTGCATCCCTCTTGCTACACTGCACCCCCTGCATCCCTCCTTCTTTACTGCCCACCTCTGCACCTCCTTCATCCCTCTTCCTACACTGCTCACCATTGCACCTCCTGCATCCCTCTTCCTACCTACACTGCTCACTGCTGTGGCAGGGGTAGAGGTGAGCAGTGTAGTAAGAGACATGCAGAGGGTGACAAAGGTAACAGTGTTGGAACAGGTGCACAGGTTGGCACCCTCTTCCAACACTATTAACTTCTGCATACCTCTCAATCCCTCCCTAAAATTGTTTACCCCCCTACTTTTTTCTAAGCTGTTCACCCATTGCAGCTTACCTAAGGGCAGGGCCCCATTTCCTGCTGATTTAGACACCATTGACTGTGGGTGGTACGAGGCAGAGTCCAACTATGGGGCAGTCCAGACGGGCAGAAGGTATCCTGATTGACCTGTCCAGTGGATGCCCCCCCACTCACTATAGTACCCAGTTATTGCACACGATCCTCCCCTCCTTCCCTGCACAGGGGCCCGGACACTGATAGGGAAGGAGGGGAGGAGCCTGTCAATGAACTGGTTACCAAGGCAATTGTGCAGGACTGTCCTTCTTCCCTGGAGGCAGACCGTACTGGGTTTGGACCTCCCTGCTGACTTGATGGGGTCCGGTACAACAGGGCTGCCTGTAGCCCCCTATCAGTGGCCCTGATCAAGAGTGTCTAGACACAGAACATGCACTGCTATTTTTCAGGAGAAATTCAAGACAGAAGGTAGATTATTAAGGATATACATAGGACAAATTACCATTTCTAGCTGTTTCCTGTAACATAGCATGTCTTCACTCTTTAAATTCAGGCCAACTTTCAGCTCTTTTCTTATTACATTTTTTGTTTGAATTGCCCAGATTTGTGACAGGTTTACTTTAAATAAAATTCTGTTCAGTTTTTTTTATATCCTTATGGACATCTATTTGCTTACATATTTAGATAGAAATGATACAGGGCACAACAATAATCTTGTGCGCTCATGGAAAGTATAATCATGATAAAGCTGGTTATATCTCATAAAATCCAAAATGCAATATTTACAAATCGTATAAACCCTGAAAATGTATCTTTGGTAATGTGTTTTTCTTAAAATTGCATTTCATGCTCAAGGCACAAAAAGAGGCAAAATAATTGTAACTCACTTTTTTATATTTAAGTAGGTGTTTTTGTGTTGAGGAAGAGCGAGATTAGGGCATGAGTGCGTAGTTTCAATGGATCGTGGTGTGAATTGGAACATCTGATTTTATGATTAATAACAGTGTTTTCTGATTCAACTCCTGCAAGGAAGAAGGACAAACAAACAATCCTGAAAATGGCCACCAAGTAAAAATTACAGTTGGCTTCATGAGTAAATGTGTCTTAAAGAAGATCTACTCGTTAATTTCATAATCGGCATTAATACCATACAATGATATAGGAGGTCTAATGTGTGTGCCTGTGTCTATGTGTGTCTTTATAAGGCACACATTCATGTGTTGAAAGACTAATTGACCGTCTGCATCCAACTATGCCAGAATGATTCCTACAAGAGAAAGATGATAAAATGGTTTGTGACAGGTTGAATCCACAATTTTAACTGGTGATTTTTTTTTGATAATGATTGGTAGTATAACGACAGGAGTGAAAGTGGAGTATATAGAAGCCCTGGAAAAAAAAAATATATATATATTTGCTTTAGTAAGAAGAAGCTCAAAATGAGCAAGCCACAGGGCATTTGTCCTACAACAGTTAATCGAAGAGCAGTCCACAGCTGAAAATTCCAGTTCCAGATACCCTCACATACCTTCACTGTTTCTACCATACTTCTTGAGGAATTCAAAACCAAAGGTATATTTTTCTGGGTACTACTTAGGCACACCTAACATTTCTAGATGTTCCCTAGAACACAGCAAATCTTCACTTTGTGTGTTCAGGTCCACTATAATTCATGACATGTTCCCTCCACTCCTACCACCTAAAAGGTCCAAAGGGAGCAACAGACCAAAGAACAGAGAGTCCTAAATCTTTTAATAATGATGACCAATCACAACAAGACAAACTTAAACATCCAGCACCTTTCAAGGCTATAGGGATCTCCTCCTTCTTCAGGACTATAAAACTAACACAAATACACAATACACACATAGTTTTGTAGATATAAAAATCTAAACACATACAAATACAATAAAACTCCTTCCTACACATGAATTGATGCAATAAAAATATTAGTAAAACCTGTTCTATTATGACTAAAATGCATTTACAAAACTAGGTCTAGGTCTAATGGTTATTAAAAACAAAGACACATATTGGAACATCTAATCTATACAGTGGATTAGTCAAGCACATTGGGTATCTTGTGGACTAAAAAACTATGCACTAGAGGTAGAAAAATACATTGTAAGTTCACAGATACATATTTAAAATACATCATGCAGAGAAACCCTGAATATTAGGATTAATGAGAAAAAAAATACTTAAAGTAACAGTAAACTCAGGAATTAAATCTTAAAAATACATTTGAGTACCTTAACTAAATCTTAGTTGTGTATCACTCGGCTGTGTATCCAAAAATCATCTCTGAATTGGTGTCCTTCCTTCTGGAGGGTGGCTACTTTTGTTCCTCATGGTCCCTGTGTGTGTTGCAAAGTAGCCACCACTCCAAGCTCGCTCCTGTGATAGACAACAATCTCATGCTTGGTTTATCAATCTGTATTGAAGTTATAGTCTTATATAAGTAGGAGCTTGCAGTGGTGGCCAATTTACAACACACACAGGGACCATGGGGAACAAATCTGGCCACCCTCCAGAAGGAAGGACAGTGTTAGCTCCAATTCAGAGACTGGAAGATCTACAGCCGAGTGATACACAAATAAGGTACATTTTTGTTAATAGGTAAGGTACTTGAATGTATTTTTAAGATCCTGGGTTTACTGTTACTTTAATTGCAGGGATTTGTTTACCAATAAATCTGTAGATGAATAGCTAAACGTATCACTACTAAGTAATGTTGGTTTAGTTAGTCCTAAAATGTGTATGCTTTAAGACAGCTACTACATAAACATGTATTGCAAACTGATACATTGGAATACAAGTTTGGAATAAATATAGTTGTTGGAATAGGGATGAATTGTACCTCAAATCTTGTGTATACTCAACTGAACTCAAGATGGCACAATCACCAAATATAATCTGTATATAAAGTAACAAGGTGCAATAAATATATTGGTGTCATGTATAAGTCATATAAGGCACAACTTAGAATAAAAGGCCACATTTGGAATGAAAGGCACAACGTAAATGAACTGTAATTTCCTTTTTAAAGATGATACATACAAATGTCCAGGAGCAAAATAGCAGCAGCATGCTGCCTGCCCTGAGATTGATTTAAATACACCAGATATGGTGGAAGAAAACAGTATGGGAGGAGGGCTTATAGCTAAGTGAAGGGGAACAAGAATAGCGAGAAGAAAGGATTGGAATGTATTCTCAATATTTTATTATTTTTATCTGTCGGTGTGATTTCACCGTTTATTTGTCTACCTGTAGTTCATAGTTTTTTTAGCTATATCCCAATTGGCTTGATAGATCTAATGGAAAGATTATTTATTCCAATATGGATTTGTGTCTCTGATGTTAATAGATGTCTTGGTTAGACATGCATTTTTTATCATAATATAACAGGTTTTACTACTATTTTTACTATATAATATAATATA
>NW_017306726.1:12845-60372 GCF_000935625.1 Nanorana parkeri
AATATAATATAATTATTAATTATTATTAATTGATTAATCAAATCCAGTGCCTCAAGCAGACATGTGCATCAACAAAAAATGTGTTTCGTTTTGATTCGGATTTTGCGTTATTTAGTTTTTCGGGATTCGGTCTGAAAATCAATTCGTTTCGGGATTCGGACGAAATTAGTTAGCGGTGGTCTGTACAAATTTTTTTTTTTGTTTCGTTTGTTCGTTGCAGCAAAGTGACATTTGAGCAGTCTGCAGAAGAGGGAAAAAAAAGCATGAGGTTCTCCCCCAAATCATACCAGACCCTTTAGGTCTGGTAGGAATTTTAAGGGGGAACCCCAGCCCCCAATAATGGGGAAAACATTCTTACCAGACCCTGGATCCGAACACAGGCCTGCCAGGGCAGGAAAGGGGGGGACGATTTAGCGCCCCCCCCCTTCGCCTTACCAGGCCATGTGCCCTCGGCATTGGGAGGGTGTACCCATGCCGATGGGGACAAGGGCCTCTTCCCCACAACCCTGACCCAGTGGTTGTGGGGGTCTGTGGGCAAGGAGCTTATTTGCATTGGGGTACCCCTTTATTAAGGGGACACCCAGATGCCACCCCCCCCCCCTTGTGAATGAGTAAGGGGCACTTGTAAAACTCATTGCAAAATAACGTGACGTCACGGCTCGCTCCGCCCATTTGACGTTCTCAGCTGTCAAATATCACATAGCATTCGGGAGCTCCCCAATGCTATTTGTGATCTCCCGAATGCCATTCGAGTTTGTGAGCAGGGGTGTCATAATACTTTTCATATGCATCAAACGAACGAATCGAAAACGAAACAATTCGTACAGACTACTGCTAATGAATTTTGGAATCGGAAATTCGGATCCGTTTGCATTTGTTATATCTGTAATTCGGATACATCCGAATCTCCGAATTTCCGAAATGTCGTCCGAATTTCAATTCGGAACGAAACGCACATGTCTAGCCTCAACCTATTTCTACCACCTAATGCAGTGTGTAACAAGGAAGTGAGCTCTGGAAGCTGTGCTCAAATTAAGCATGCTGAGGGCAAAGATCTAATCACCAGTACTGCTACTACTGAAACTACAGTTTCCCTGCAGTTAATCTTTCCCCTATTACTGCCTTACCATGCCTTCTTCTGTGCCCTGTCTCTGTGCCATCTTAGTAGAAGCAGGGCTTTTCGTCCTCCATGTAGAGCCTTCAGCAAGGAGAGCATTGAGCAGCACAACAGTGACACACAGTAATGACATCACTAAATCTCAAACCGTATCTCATAGGACTATCAGTCAGAGGCATACGTGCCTTAGATCTCACACTGCAGATATACATTTATGAGGCTGCAAACACAAGAGTGCCTAGTCACCCTCACATACCAGTAAGTGCACTGCTAGAATTCCAAACAAGATGTAAATTTTTCAGGGTACTGTTTAGGCACAATTGCCATTTCTTAATGTTCCCTTTAACATAGCATAGCATACACACTTCTTGAGTGTAGTTCCAGTTTAAATGGCTAACACATACTCAGTTAATAGAGCCTCCTCCAAGCCATACCCCTACTCTATTGCTATGTTTAATACTACTGTATACAATGGAAGAAAATGTCTAGATGAGGACAGAGACACAAGTAAATGTTTTTCTTTCCTCCAGTGACTAAAGGAATTCTGGCGTGGTGATAAGTGGGGAGAACCTTAGTAAAGTCAAAGATATTAGAGAAGAATGACACATTTTGACTTTGTCCAAACATGCATATTCATATCAGTTGATGTGGGATGACTAGTATGGAAAATAAAAGTAGATTAGAAGACAAAAGTATCCATTTAGTTTTGTCAATAGGACACGATAATGCTTTAGGAGATAACATAATCAATTATGAATGTGTCCTGTGGTTGGTAGAAGTTGAAATTTAACTTTGTTGCTTTTCTAACTAATTACTTTTCCTTTGCTGCATTTTTATGTGATTGGCTAAAGAAAATGAATCATTTTGAACTTGATAACACAATTTCTTTGGTTGTTGTAGTGGTCATCACGCAGCCAGACAGTTGCCCGCAATGTTGTAAATCCATAGAGTAGTTTATTGTCTTCTGATACTGGTTCACTAACCTACGCTAGATAGAACCCACAGTGGTTTGACTTTTCCACAGCAACACTGCAAAGTTAGGTCAGTTTATTTTGGCCATCTACCAATCCAGCTGCTTGTGAATTAATCAAGAAGCCAGCTATTAGCACAAGTAAGTATCTGTAGCTTTTATTTATATTAATAACTATAAGGAGACAGTATTTTTGGGATTACATTTTAAATCTTAACCATGAGTCTCTCTAAGGTTTGACTCATTTTATTCCTAAATCTCTTTAATAATTAATTGTAGCTAACATTCCATTTTAACGTTAAACCACGAAACAACCTTGTGACACCTTCTCAGAAAATACCTAAAAGATTTTATGTTAATTACGTTCGTGTTTGTCTAATCAAATATATCATTCCCTGCAAAAACATTAAAACCTGCTCCGGGAGCAAACAGCAATTTAATCTTCTAATTTACATTAGTTGCAATTATACATTGTCTATATATAAATGCAGTCTGTCAAGGTAACGTATCAGATTAAAAGCACCATAAATATAATGAGGCCATGCAAATATTGTATTAGGGGCTAAAGGCATGCAAAAGAGGAACACTCGTCAGTTACATTCTAGTAAATTATTAAAGAAAAGCTAGTAAAATGTTTACCTTACTGTACAATGGGATGCAATTGTTGGGAAACAGCATGAGGGTTTTAATTTTCACGTTCAGATGACTTTGTCTAATGTATTAACACAGGGCTCTGCTTGTAGATGCTAGAGGGATGATAGGCTTTTAGATATAGGGGAATTTAGTGAAAGAACAAAAATTGCAGCACATTGTACAAGCACAGGCTACAAAAAAGGAAAATTTTGGAACATTGCATTTTGGTTAATGTAATAGTTCATGTTTTCTTTATTCCTCCCTCCCTTTATTCCTCCCTCCCTTCTGAAATGCACAGAGATGCCTGGTAGACATGGTGGTATTTCTGGGACTTATCCTTACTTCCTTTCTTTGATTTCGCATAGAATGACCTGAATCAAAGCACAGGATGCCACACCCCTGAAATTGGTATGTCAAAGTTTAGAAAAGTTGGGGTTTTTGGGCAGCCGACTGACAACTTAACAAACCAAACATTTTGTTGAAAAAATATATTGATTTTATTTGATTAAAAAATAATTTGAATGGATAAAAAATTTTGACAACATGATTCTCCTATAGGCTTCCTCCACACTCATTATAGTTCATTCAAAGAAAGATAACATTTAGAGATTTTGTACAATGGAACATGATTAGATGATTAGAAAACATAATGTGATAATTCATGGACACAATACATGATCAGTATAAAAAGAGTGATGGAGGAGCTTGATTTTCTCGACGTTTCGCGCTAGATAGCGCTTCTTCAGGAGATGAAGAGAGAAGTTGTCTATACAATTTAAGGAAAAATATATAAAGAGTATAAACATCAATAAACTTCTAATACAACCACTTGACATTATCTCGTGGTGTGGTAAACAGGTAGATATATATATATATAAATATATCACCTACCCTTGGAGTCTGTGTGCGTCCCGGTTGTTCCACCCGGCTCAGACAGTAAGAAGTAAAAGCATAGGGCAGGGGGAAACGGGACCAGAGAGGGAGAAGAAATGGAGGCCCTAAAACCCCAGTGGAGGCAGACTCAATCAAGAGATGGCAGATGAACCTTGTTTTTAAAAGAAAAAAAAAATAAGATAAGAAATCAGTTAGGGCCTGAAGGGAGATCATAACAACTACTCTGAGTATCAGTGGAAACAGACCACTGTACCATATCGTCCTTCATGGACATAGTGATTAAAGTAAATAAATACATACCGCAGTTTGCAAAGAGTTGGAGGTTGAATGAACTATAATCAGTGTGGAGGAAGCCTATAGGAGAATCATGTTGTCAAAATTTTTTATCCATTCCAATTATTTTTTAATCAAGTAAAATCAATATATTATTTCACCAAAATGTTTGGTTTGTTAAGTTGTCAGTCGGCTGCCAAAAAACCCCAACTTTTCTAAATTTTGACTTACTTTCTTTCTTTCTCTCTTGCTTCATTTTGTGCTCTTCCACTTCCCACCAGGAAGATGCACCGTGACATCATCATAATGCAACTCTGGGTACTGATGTCACTGGTTATTTGACCCATCCTTCCTTCTCTCCTTCCTTCTTTCTTAAAGGCACAGTGACGCCTGGTAAACATGGCACTAGTCATGGGGCTCTTTCCTTTTCTCCAGCTTCCCTGATCTACATACTTGTTTAAGGTCAGCAGCTCAAACTATTGAAGCCATGTGATAGCTATAGTAGTTGTTGCCATATATTTTAGCTAGAAGGGTTTTATTTCATAGTATTCTAAACATGTTCTAAAAAAAAAAAAAAAGAACATTATTATAATCCGTCTGCTTGATCTTGTTGTTTTAACCAGTGGATTTCTATCTCAAGCTGTCATTATAAAGTTCCCTTCAACTAATAGGTGGCGTTTGTTTGCAGACCCTCCCATCCACACCACACACAAAGGGTTCTATGTGTCATTTGTAGGCCTAAACAAACCAGTATTTTATCAGCTAAAACTTTGCTCAGCAGCTGCACGATGTGGAAGCTTAATGAGAATTATTTATTTATTTTTTGTTCAGGCAGATGGCAAAATTGCTATTTTCTGTTACCTAATAAATACCATTAGCAAGCTAGAAAATGTTCAATCTCACCAAGTTTTTATTAAAAAAAAACACTATTTACACATTGCCTCTTATCTGTCAAGAGATCAGGTCCAGAAAAGACAATTCCCAGCTGTCGGATTTCAAAGCGCTGCTTTTCGCCAACCGCCATGCAGCACCAGGGCATTTGTGATTAGATAAATCTGCAGAATCTCTTTTGGTATTCAATTCTCACTCCATCTGATTGAAATAATAACAACTTGTACGTATTTTCTGTGCCTTATCCTGAAATCTTCAGACCCTTAATGCAAATATCCGGCTGTGTGATGATTTTAATAACACCCTGTTTTGGTTTTGCTGTGCGCCAATGACAGTTGATGGCAAAATGTGACAGAAAATGCAGAAGAAGACTGATCGCTTCATGATGGTCCATGTCTGCCACATTTTGAAGGACAAAAAATGTTTTGTCTAGAAATAAGACAGAGGACATATTTTCACTAAATGAATGCCTCTTCAAATATTTTCCTCTTCGGCAACTGTTAAAGAAAAAATACGCAGTCTGATTTCAAAGAAGGATGGTGTAAATAGGAGCAGCTGAGATATCTTACACTAGCTTTTTCTCAGCCTTTTTACCCCCAAAGGGATCCTTTAAGTATTATTTAGGGTTAGGAGAACCCCTGCTAAAGATTATTATATCCACAGTTCACTCATTAGCATGATCAGTAAGCTGTACAAAGTGTTTAGCAAAAGAATATTGTGTACCAAGAGTATCTGAAACTCAGGGTAGCTTATTTTTATTCTATTTTAGATGATAGCTTATTTTTAAAATCTCCTTGCTCTATAAGACTGACTAATTTTAAGCAATGATCATGAAATTGCACAAATAATAGCAATGGCCCAAAAAGGAATGCAGACAGTGAACATTGTAGTGTCCCCTCACCTCGCAGTCAGTGGACAAAATGTATGCACACATTGGTAGTCAGTGAACAAATTCCTCTATACATGGGTAATAAGTGTATATGTCCCCCCTTACATTAGTAATAATTACCAGTGTAGCTAGACCTCTTACATTAATAGCCAAAGGAATGTTGCTCCATTACATTGGGGGTTAGTGTAGGCAGAAGACCCCCCCCATCACTGCTAACTCTCCAAGCAACTCCTAGAAAGCTCTGCAGGGTTCTATCGTTCTTCTTACAAAGTATGAGCCTGGCCCCCTACATAGGGCAGATTGATAGTGAGCACCATGGTTGCTAAGAGTAAGAACCATTATTTTCTAGCATTGCAGTCCTGGTTTTAATTTTAGAAGCTCTATTAAGTTTGTATGTTCATTCCAGTATGTGTGTGGATATCTTGTGAGTGCTACAGTTTCCAGCCAATACTGTAATAAAACATGAATTGATTTCTAGACAAACTCGTTTTAGAGTGTAAATTCATAGAATATAACATATTCGGCAGTGCAATGCCTACATTTCTAAAGGTGGAAACACCAGTTGCAATAAACTAAAGTCAATGTCATACTTACCTGACATGACCTGTAAGGCCCCTTTCAGATGGGCTGATCAGGAGGGGTTTCATGCACGGATCCCCTCCTGATCGGAGCAGTACGGATTGGATGTCGCTGCTGTGACATCTGTGTCCATGCAGTTTTTTCCTCCATCTTGCAAGGGAGGAAAAAACTAAAACTACTGGACCCCAAGTCGGTCTACGGGGAGTTAGCTGTAAATGAACATATGTTAATTTATATCAGATTACCCCTGATCCAGCACGCTCAAGTCCAGCAAAACAGACTCTTCCATTTGTTTTCCGGACCTGGAGGTAGTCAGGAGTAACTGGATGTAAACGGACACCCGTCTGTTTAGACCCAACTGCCCATAGACTAGCATTGGTCATCCGATTAGGTCTGAAAAACTGACAGGTAGACCCATTCAGAACGCCTGTGTGAAAGGGGCCTAAGTGTCTAATTATGGTCCATTATTTTGCATCACTCTATGAGCTGCCCCCATGCTCTCTACTCCTAATCTACTGTGTATATATAAATATAAAATATGAGCGCATGTGTATGTGTGCCTTTGTTTTGTGTGTGTGTGTCTGTGCTTGTATGTCTGTGGTAGGGACATAAGATTGTAAGCTCCTGTTGGACAGGAACTGATATGAATGGCTTAATGTATTCCATAATGTACTGGTAATGGAGCTCCAACAATATTATAAAAAATAACGCTGAAGGAGAGCAGGGAAAGCTCAATTTGCATCATGGGAATTTACCTTTTATTTACCTGGTTGAGATTTTATCAACTATATGCTGATGAGGAAAAAAGAGTAACTACAGGTCCAACTTCACATATGAAACTATTAGGTCTTTCTGCTGCACATGCTTTCTTTAATATCCCATGTTCAAGCAGACACATGGAAGATATGCTGTACAATATTTCCTGCATGTCAGCTCCTCCACACAGGTGCCATACGGTAGTCATTGGCTGCTATTGAACTGTTGAAATGTCGGGCTATGTTTCATTAGCATGTCAGAGCTGTGCTGACAAGAAGTCTCACCTCCTTTGTGTTAAGCCTTACACCTGTCACCTCTGTAAATTGGATGGTGCAAAAGCTACAACCCCACTTTCTAGGGGGATAGAGTATATGGACCTATATGTGCCAAATTGTGATTTGTAAAGCAATGCACTGATTTCTTATATCTTGGTGAAATAGATTAAAATCTTTCCTTGTATGGCTGGTTAAATGCTGACTGTGGTCATGCACATGGATATCTGATGTATAAATTAGCCCTGCAATTACTCAAAAATAGAAAGAAAAAAAAATCAAATATGTATTGAATTACATTTCTAGAAGTGCATTTAATTTATAATAATAATAATAATAAGCTGGAAGGTACCCAACTTGGCAACCCTGCAAATGACTTAATAACTGATTTTTCTTTCCTACAACAGGCACATAGACATGTATGTTTGTACGCGATGAGTTATACCCTATGCAGGCTTTATCATCTATCCCAAGTAGATCTAGCACTATTGGGGAGGGTCAGAAAGCTGCACAAGTTGCCCAACAATTATCTAATCATATCTCTTGTTTATAGTGGTTTGTCTCACCAGTTAATGTCTATCTACAGTAGTTTATTTGATAAAGAGCTGCATAATGTAATGTGAGGCGTGCTATAAACCACAACAACTAATCAGTAATTAATATGAACAAAATGAAAAATACATAAAGAAGTACTTTGAACAGAATAAATCTCTTAATTCATGTGACCTCAGTAAATGGAAAGCTGGTGAATTTCAGGCACAAAATAGAAGCAGGTTTAATGTTTTAGACTTAAAGTGACACTAAACTTATAGTTAAATCTTTAAAATGCATTAATACCTTAACTATTAACAAAAATGTAGCTTATTTGTGTATCTCTCAGCTGTAGATCCTGAAATCATCTCTGAATAGGTGCTGACACTGTCCTTCCTTCTGAAAGGATGGCTACTTTTGTTCCCCATGGTCCTTGTGTTTTGTAAAGTAGCCACCGCTCCAAGCTCGCTCCTGTGATAGACTTTAACTTCAATACAAATTAGTCAACTAAACATGAGATTGGAGTCCATCACGGGAGTGAGCTTGGAGTGGTGGCTACTTTGCAACAAAAAATGGTCAAATCAAGAGGCTGTCATCTATGGGTAATGTATGTCAAAGAAATGGACAATAATACCCCAAAATAGCTTTTCCTTCAGGACACTGTTTATTTTTTACCTTACCTTCTTTAATATGCTAATTGCTGAAATGTGAAAGAAATGTCCATATACAAACTTGCTTGAAGCATGCCCTTAACAGAGACATATGCTGAAATCATGTTATCTTGGCTTTCAGAGATAATTACAACAGTTTACCCTCATCCCCCAGTTGCTGCTATCTGACCTTCTTGAAAAGCCAATAAAGTCGTTACAATCAGGATGAAGTCTGGTGACTATTAATGAAGGTCAGAAGGGGGAGAGGTGGCTGAAGAACAGGAGATATAGATGAGATGACTTTTCTACACTGATTAGTAGTACAGACACTTGCTGGAAAAATCAGGGCACAGTACAATAGATGCTGAAGATATTGCAGGTTGCCTGGTTTGTGAGGGTTAAAAAGAAAATCCAATCTACATGGACATGAGAGGAATTGCCCAATGGGCATTTGTATTGATGCTGTCGTAGGCACACCAAAGTGTCATTATCGAGCTATGTTCTGATGAATTGAAGCACAGTTGAGATCTCACATCTTTTTATCTTATTTTAATCCTGTATACCTGCATGTCTTTTTAATTGTGGCTAATTTTTGCTTGGATATGGTTTAAAATACCTTTGTCCCCCCGTGAAAATGCTGTGTTCTGCTATTCTCTACATTGGACTGTGCTGGCATAGCTGAATAACAGCCATACTGTTCATCACAAGTGTCCTCAGCCACTTGTAGAAAAGAGGAGGGGATGGGTCGTAGAGCTGAAGAAGGCATATTGGACAGCACAGTGGTGTAGTGGTTAGCACTTCTGACTTGCAGCACTAGGGGTCCCTGGTTCAAATCCTGGCAAGATCACTATCTTCAAGGAGTTTGCATGTTCTCCCTGTGCTTCCTTGGGTTTCCTCCCATACTCCAAAGACATGCTGGTAGATTAATTGGCTTCTGTCTACATTGTCCCTTGTATGTATGCATGTGAGCTAGTTACTTTAGATTGTAAGTTCCTTGGGGACTGACTTGAATGTGCAATATATAAAGTGCTGTGTAAATTGTCAGCGCTATATAAATACCTGTAATAATTGGCAGCCGTAGCTAGCTCCTTTTACACCCGAGGAAAAAAATATTACTTATTTTTTTAATGTTTATTTCCCTTTAAAAATAGAAAAAGAAATTGAGGACACAAAGTCCTCCACCTCTTTTTCTGCAGCCTCTGTTCTAAATGAATGGAAAGTACAGAGGCTTTTCATTCATTCAGAAAATATTTACTATCAAGCAGTTTCTGAATGGGGAGAAGCCTCTGTACAGAGTGCTACTCCCAATTGAGAAACTCATGAATGAACAGGGATTGATGTCAAGCACTTCCTGTTCATTCATAACTGGGGACACATAGTACTATGTGTCCCCAGTTATTTACAAATACTGGAATGATACGCTGATCGCTCCAGTGTTTGCTCTGCAGAGAGAGGATTGGTACATCACTGCTCTCCCAGGCAGAGGCAGCGGGGATCCAAGGAGAAGTGAAGGAGAGGGGGGGAAGAGGGGGGGAGGGGGTAGAGGAGGGAGCCGCTTTCACAGCAGCATGGCCAAGCGATGAGGAGAGAGAGAGGTGCCGGCTGTCAAATCCTGGCCGAGCAGTACTCTCTCCTCACCACTCATGCTGCTGTGACAGCAGCTGCCCCCTCTGCCCCCCGCTGCAGCGATTCCTTCACTTTTCCTCGGATCCCCACTGCATACAGATGGGGGAGAGCAGCGGGGATCCAGAGGAGAAACCCCACTTCTCCCTGCTGGCTGCGCCCTCCCCCTTGCACCTGTGCCCGAGGCGAGAGCCTCAGTCGCCTCGCTCTTGCTACGGCCCTATTGGCAACATTGACAGTTGGAATGCCTTAAAGGTAACTATTTAGGGAAATAGCTAAACTGGTGGGTCTAGTTCCACTTTAATATCAGATAGGCACTCTAGCTAGCATCAAGATTTCCCCACCAAAGTAACCAGTTCTGCTACCTGTCTGCAGTTATAGCAGAGAAGGATGGGACTTACTTGAAAAACTTTAAATCCATCACATACAGGGATGCCCCATTAATTACTCTAGTTGGGCATACTTAGGTATTAACAAGCAGATATTTCTCTGCTGGAGTCCTTGAGACATATACAAAAACAGTAGCTGATTCATCTTGCAAACGTAAGCCAAAAATGTAATATTTGTTTTAGGTCCACTGACCCTTTAAACCACTAATTACAACACACTGAGGGAATAATGACATTACTGTACCAAGCTACATTGACTGTGCCATATAAAAATGCTAAAAATGCATATTGTCCTACTTATGAAACTGAAATGTGTCGACTTTATGCTAAATGTGTATGTAACATTTAATTTACAGACTGATTAATCCAAGTCCAAATCTTCCTCATTATTGCAATTTGCAACACAGATTCTGATCACTGCACTTTCACAAATGCATTTCATAAATACAGATGAACAAATTAATTCTAGTAGTTGTCTTCTGCGAGGAATATGGATTTTACATCAGTGTAAGCCCCATCGTTTTATACGCACTGTCAACAGTGTTTTGCCATCTTCATATATAATACATAAGGGGTTACGGGGGGCCAAACACAATACAATCACAAGTTTATGGGGTTCAATTATTACAGAGAACAAAGCACATAATACTTAATTGCTACTGCGGGCTTAATGAATTTATTTCAGTGAGTCAGCTAGTTTCCTCGGTCGCCTAACGTATCGCGCGTCACATTCTTCAATCCATTCTGATGATCTCATCAATGTAAACCATTTATGGACTACGAGATAGGCAGGTCTTTCACAGGGCTCCAAATCGATGACTAGATCTAATGAATAAGATATAGGAGGGGAGAGCAGAGGTTGCTGTTAAAAATTCAATGATCACTGATGGAAAAATATGTCAGTATGGGCAAATCAATACATGTTTCATGCTATCATGAACACAGAGGATTGTTTTTTTAGTTTCTGGTTTATTTCATATCCATGTTTTTTTTTTATTCCATTTAGGCCCTATCTATGTAATCTTTGTCATATTTTTTCCAGCTATTTTGTTTATTTCTTTAAAACATATTTATTGTTTTCATTTTAACTCATTTCACTAATCTTTTTTTCATTTATTAGTTTTACCTGTTTTTAATCAATTTTCTGATCATGTTATGTATTTTTTGTTTTTTTGGCAAAAGTGTGGCTTAAATTTCCATGGTAAGACAGAAGGAAAGAACAGTGATAGAAATGTAGGAGTTGCAGGTGGAAAAATAAAAAAACAAACCTATCTGACCTTAAGTCCTACTTAAATCTGATCTCCAATTGCTTTGATTCTCTATGGGCACTATGGTTACACTACTCCACCTCTGATGCCCTGTCCCGAAGACTGGGTAGTTGTTCTAATGAGCTGACTGTTACTGAAGCCGATATAGTTTCTGATGATGTTGTGACTGTGCTACATCCATCTGACCCTGCCACACATGCCATCATCTCTACCTTCTCTTACTTTTTTCCCCTCATTCTCTCTCTCTCTCTCTCTCTTCCGTCCCTTTCTCCTTTTTCTTTTCCTTTCTGTTCCCTTTAAAATAAGAGCAACGGTGCTCCGTTAGGTATCGTAAAGCACACACGTTCTCCTTTTTCTTTTCCTTTCTGTTCCTACCTACCTCTGGCAGACCTTAGATGCCCAATGTATTTGGATACTGACTCTTATGGTACAAAGGTGCTCCCTTGCAAAACAATCTGTCCCCGAACCTCGGGGTACTACTTTTTACCAATAACTATGCCCCTGCTGATCAAACTGGGTTGTATTGTTCCTCCCATGGTTTGTTGTTCTTACTGTATTGTATTTTGTTATGCCTAATAAAAGTTGATTATACCATGAAACTGATCTCCAAGCAAACAATCTAACAGAGTTATTCACAAAAGGGTGAAGAGTTTGGAGAAGGCAGGAGAAGTAAACAATCTAGGACAACATAGCTGAACTGGAAAGTGAGCTGAATTGGAGAATTTTTTCAATTCAGCTATCTTGGCCTAGATTGTTCACGTCTCTTGCCTTCTAAAAACTCTTCATCATTTTGTGAATAACCCTGTAAATAAGCAAATGAAATTATAAATAAATAGGAACCATCTTAACGACTGCAGAATGTATAACTCTGTTCAGTAAGTCTTGTAACCCAAGCACCCTGCCAGACAGCATAGCAAAGTCCTAGACTTCTTTGAAGACTACACATCAGTGAAACAGTAGAAGCTGGTCCAGGACCAAACCCAATCCAATTAGTCATTTTTTTTTATTACTGCCTTTGTTCCTGTATGGGAGAATCTTTCCCTCAAAACTAGTGTCCCTTGATTTGAATTACGTGACAACCCTTCTAACAATTACATTGGCCACAATAGAGAATCTAGTAGAGGTTCTAACCATTTTCCACTCTACTAAACTAAACTAAAAAGCAGTTTGGCTGGCATACTTCTTTAATACAGGTTTTTATATACAGTAAATAGCAAGTTTGATGGCTACAACACATATTCGTCTACTACAGTCTATTATTTTCGATAGAGTAGGAAAGGGTGAATTTAACCACTGTCAGTTTCTTTTTGTTATCCATGTTCCATTTGGGCAATTTCTCCTCACTTCCTGTCCAAGAGACAGAGGAAACAGGAGGTGAAAGGAAATCTCTCCTAAGTTAGAGGAATTCTCCTCCAGTTGTCTCTAGAACAAGTGCCTTATTGAAGGCCTCCCTCACATTTTGTGAATCTACCCAAGTTGGACACAGGAATCAATAGAAAACTTCACAATCATTCTAATCCTTTCCTATTTTATTCAAGAATTTTTGCTATACATACAATTCAGTAAAGTGAGCACAAAGCAGTAAAAGTTGGTAATAGTCCATGTATACCAGATAATATATTGAATTAGTCATTTCACTCTAAAGTGCTAAAAGTTAGTTTTTTAATGGCTGTTTTTAACAGATTTTCCTTAAAATAAGAGCAATGGTGCTCCGTTAGGTCTGGTAAAGCACACATCTGTTGCATGTGTTCAGGAGATAAAATGGCACATATTTTTCTTGGTATCCATCTTGCCACCTTGCCCTAGATACTGTAATCTAATTTAAAAGCCAGTTACTTGAGTGCCTTAGTAATGTGTTGCACTTTGACCAGAAAGTCCACACTGTTTTTTCGGAGTGATATTTCACCGAACAATGACATTTAAGGCAGAAACAGCAGAGTGGAAGGCAGCTTTGAAGGGTGAAAGTAACATGGTCTGAAACTTTAGCCCTCTTTACTGATATTAAATGTGAGGATTTGCAGTTGGAAGTAATCAATAATTCATGTGGCTTTTCTTCAATACCTAGAGTTGAACTTTAACTCAATATCCAACAGTTCAATTCACAACATAGCTAGCTAGTGGCATTCTGCATCTGCTGACTGTCTGTGGATTACATGGAAGGGTCTAATAACAGAAGTTTCTGAAGGTGGTTAGGCTTGAGACCAAGGCACTGAAGCTTGAAAAGGTAGAGGCACAGCTTTCTTACTGCAATATGTGTAATCTCCCCAGTGTGTTCATCTAACAATGTGTAGCCACTAAGAACACAATCTTGGTAGGTATAATTATAATGGTGTCGGCTACCATGGTGGCCATGTAATCTCAATTTTTAGGCTGATATCCCAATAACTTGAACATTGCTTATGAAAGTCTATTTCACTGCAAAGTGGGAATGAATTTTGTGGAAGAATATTAGAAGTCTTGAGGTTCAGTAGGGAAAAAAAATAAGATTGTTTTTACTGTTTTACTGCACAGTCAATCAACATTTTCAATCTTGCTCTGAATATCACATCACAAAGTATATACCACGTCCAAAACTTTTTTTCTCTAGTTTTTTGATAGAGAGGTAAAAGATTAGAACCCCTGGCTCTGTTAAAGGAAGAAAAGAGAAATCTTCAACCGCAACACAGATAAAATACTTTTTAAAATACTTTTTGTAATCTCCAATTGATTCTCCATAGTGCGAAATAAACCAATAAATAAATAAAAACATACATAAAGGATTACCAGCGTCTGCTGTGATTTGTAATCTGACTCTCTCACAAATCCATAATTTCCAGTTGGAAAGGAACAAACATAAACATTTTCAGGGAAACTTGCAATTGGGGTGTGTTAGATATATTAGATATCTATCATGTGAGCAGTTTAGTCAACCTACTGATGCCATCATTTTCAAATTGTTCAGAAGCCAAAAATATTAACTTGCACAAGTGCTAATAAAGCCAGCTTTGGAAGTAATTTATGAAATAAGCAAATGTGAGCCCGCTTTGTCATACTGAGCTGGTTATACTTAAAAAAAAGGACAGGTCAAAAAGTAAAACAGCAAAACGTTTCCAGGCACACTCACCAGCCAGCATACAAAAAACCTGTCTTACCACTAAGGTTAAAAGCAGAGGTTTAGTTTTGCTGGACAGGTCAAAAAAACTTTACCGCATTTTGGTGAGCTTGAAGGTTAATAGGTCTGAGTCTTAGACCCAGTGATCAAATGCACCACCTGAAATTTGACCTTGGGTGGCACAAAAGAATGGGTCATAAGTGAATAGTAAAGTAATATTTTCCAGGACCTTGATAACTGTTGCATGTTATCTAAAAGTTTAATTCACAAAGAATAAAGATTCTTATATTATAAAAAAGGTACAGTTATTTTCAGCTGTGTTTTGAAAATTAAAGTCATATCACTAAAATAGAGATTCTCATATTTTGTGCTTAAGCTTTGTGGATTGAGCATTATGTGTTTAACTATACATTTATGTTACAAACATGCTGTACATGCTTAAAGTGAACCTAATACTAAATGAGTATTTCTATATTTAGAGCAAGCAGTAAAAGCACTTTAAAACTAACTATCTTCACCCTACAGCTATATGAATTGTGGAGATATTCATTGAAAATGTACAACAGAAGCAGTAAAATCAAAGTCCCTTTCCTTTTACTTTCTATTGCCATACAATGTCTTGGTGAATCTGGGTATCCTACCATCTCTCGAATGTAAACACACAGCGGGTGTTTCTAAACTGTTAGAAACTGACTTAAACACAACTTTAAAGTGACACTAAACTCAGGAGTTAAATCTTAAAAATGCATTCAAGCACCTCAACTATAACCAAACATGTATCTTAATTGTGTATCACTTGGCTGTAGGTCCTCAAATCATCTCTGAATTGGTGCTGACACTGTCCTTCCTTCTGGAGGCTGGCTACTTTTGTTCCCCATATTCCCTGTGTGTTATAAAGTAGCCACCACTCCAAACTTGCTTATGTGATGGCCTACAATTTCACATTTAGTTTCCTAATTTGTATTGAGATTGTAGTCTATCACAGGAGTGACTTTACAACACACACAGGACCATGTGGAACAAAAGTAGCCCCCCTCCAGAAGGAAGGACAGTGTCAGCATGAATTCAGAGATAATTTGACGATCTACAGCCGAGTGATACACAAATAAGGTCCAGTTTTATTATAAGTTAGGGTACTTGAATGTTTTTTTAAGATTTACTCCTGAGTTTAGTGTCACTTTAAATCTGTGTTGTGATCTTTAAGGATGCTTGTGGGTAAACTACTTTGCAGTGCAAGCCACTAAAAGGTTCATGGATGGTTTATATTAAAGCTTCCGTACTGCTTGTTAAGAATATATACATACTTTATTGCCCATAGTCATGGGCATGGGCACAGGTGCACTGCTACTTGCAAGTTTGTGTATTTGCCTTTTTAACTTCAAACAATTCATGTTGAACTTGTCATTCTTTTTCAGATAATGTCAAGTGATTCGGAGGACCTGTTAGCAAAGGAAAGGAAAGAAACAGGTTAAAAAGGTAAAACAATATTCTCTAAAGCTATTGTCCGCAAGGCATGGTTGATTTTATGTGGAATATATAATAACATGGTGCAATAACTCTGTGGAGTTGTAAATTATATTAGTTATCAACTTACATATGTTAAGTGAAAATTATCACATTTCCTAATGCAAGAATAATAATTGAATTTGAAAATGCATGTCTAATTTTACTTATGTTTAGCATGTGTTTTGTCTGTGGAGAGTATGTTGTCTCAGACTGATCTCAGCACTTTTGGTAGCAGAAGAGTCAAGCTTACTCAGGTTCCCCTATGTGAGCTAATTACAATTCGAATACACAGCTGAGGTAGGAAATAGTTTACTATGGGGGGAGATGCTAATTAAAAAAGGAAATTAGTTTTATTTTAAGCAACCAATCAGAAGTGTGTTATTAGTTTGTTCCCAAAAAACAACAGCAGATTTTAAGAAACTTGTAATTAAAGAGATGTGGAGGGTGCCATTGGTGGGCCATTTATCTTAAAATGTTAGTTCTCTGGTTGCCATGGTAAACCAAACAGATAAGGAATTCTGACACTTCTCTGACTTCCTGACATCTGACTCAATTTTAATTTACTAATTTTAGCACCAGCAGCCAAAGGAAATATCCAGTACAGTACTTCCAGGTATAAAGGAGCCTTGTGACAGCACTGGGCTAATGAAAGATGTCATGCAGGTTATCCATAGCCCCAGTGACTCGTAGCTAACATAATACTTTCCTTTTACTTCTGGTAGCTAAAAAGAGTGCCAGGGCTAAAAGGATAGTAAGTGTAAGCTGCTGGTGATGGAGGGGTTAAAGCAAACCCAGCATGGGAAAATTACAGGTTCACTTTAGACTTTCTGTCTGTCATAATCTGTTATCAGTCCTTCTCATACATATTGTAGCCACTTTGTCTGGTCTGTAATAACAAGGCTATTGTAGCCTTTACTGGTTGAACAGTGCAATACAATATGGGAAAACTAGTCGGTGTACTGGCAGTTGTACAGTATAAATACTTAATTAATATAATTGGAAAGCCAATATTTATTAGGGCTAGTTATTAAGAGCAAGTCTGATAACGCTTCACAGAAAGCTATGGATCTGTTTGAGGTTAGCCATGCTCTGGACACTCCCAATACATGTAAAGGTTCAAACCTTGGCTCCACCCAGGTATTTCTCAAAGCACACTACCTAAAAATTGGATATTGCACATCAAAATATCCCACTGTAAATGTTATATTCACTCTTAGCAGCCTTGCATTGTCCACTAGAACTCCTCCCTCTAATGCGTTTTGCTAGTATAGAGCTGAGTGAGCTTATCATATATGCTCTTAACAACTAACCTTGGAACAAATACAGGAAGGTATGGAAGGGAGGTGATGCAATGGGAGAACTTGGTGACATCATAACAATGAGTGTGACTAGGGCATACATTTAGGGTAATTGGATTTTTAAAAGGACGATCCCTTGAAGTGAGTTTGGTTATAGGGCCCATTTGCAGAAAGAGAGAAAAGACTATATACGGAGATGTGAACAAAATATATTTCAACTGAAATAAACTTTGCAAAATGTTTTGCTGTGCAAAAAATAAGATTTTTTTTCCTGCCTCATCATTTCTGAGTCATGATTTAACTTTTCTCATCATTCTGTAAACTGTAAGCGACCTTCTGTCTGCCCTCATCATTATCGCCAAGCGCACAGCTAGGAGTCACAGATGAAACACTTTAATTTCTTTAATCCTCTTCAGTCGTAATTAGAGCAATTTGAGTTGTAATTCATTATATATGTTTTTCTTTTATAACATCACAAGTACGTTCACCTGGATTTAAAACACAAGTGACTGTGTTCACTGCTGACCTATGTCTGCAGAAGGCATTGGGCCTGATTTACTGGAAGGAAATGTATGATTCCAGGGCAACTTTGTTATGAGGATAATTGGCACCCTTGTGTTGTGGGTTTATATTAACTCACAGATGTCTATTCTACCATAGAACACATTTTCTTAATGGTCACATTATGCTGGATGTGCTCTGTAATATTTAAGGTGTTGTGTTGCTCAACGAAGCAGCTTATTCGGTTTTATTGGGTATCACCAACATACTCCAGCATTTATAATCTCATGGGTAACTCAGTCACCTTAATCGATATATACCTCTTTTTTTTAGGGTGCTGCAGTAACTTGCAAATGGCAAGTTGGCCAGTTGCAGATGGCCAGCACACCTCAGTGAACCCATTATAATTGCGGGAACATGACATAATTTTGATGCCAGAGGAGCTGAGGCAAGTAATTTCATTGGTGTTCTGCTATTTCACATTGGTATATAAACTGCCTGGCCAAAAAAAGTCACCACTTGGATTTAGCTAGGCAAATAAGTAAGACACTGGATACCTGTTATGATCTGGGGTTGCTTCAGTTGGTCACGTCTAGGTTCACTTCAATGATGTTATGTCCCCAAAAAATTTGGTCAGCTGCCTACCTGAATATATTGAATGATCCTAATGACACACGCATATTTCAAGATGACAATGCCAGGATTTATTGGGCTCAAATTGTGAAAGAGTGGTTTAGGGAGCACAATACATCATTTGCATACATGTATTGGCCACCACAGAGTCCAGACCTTAACCCCATTGAGGATCTGTGGTGTGTGCTGGAGAATACTTTACACAGTGGTCCCACGCTCCCATCATCACTACAAGATCTTGGTGCAAAATAAGGCAACTCTGGACAGAAGTAAATGTTGTGAGATTGCATAAGCTTATCGAAATGAGTCCACAGTGAATGTGTGCCGTAATCAAAGCTAAAGGCGGTCCAACACAATATTAGAGTGTGTGAATATTTTTTGGCCAGGCAGTGTATGTTGGTGTTTTGTCTGCACTTATTTATCACTTTTCCTGATGAAGGGACCCTGCAAGGTCCTGAAACATTGCTGTTTGACATGCTGAATAAATGTCAAGCAAGGTGTTACTGGATGAAGATTCACTGAGGTGTGCTGGTGACATATTTCTTGATGTTGATTTCAAATGTATACGAAATGCAAGAAAACAATGCTGTTTACATGAGCCCTAACTGTCCCCAATGCCCAGAACTAACCTTTAACATGACACTAGACACTGCCAGATTCCAATTCCCGACTTGTGAAATTGTTGCTTCAGGGCATCCCAGGACCCCCTGACCCCAGGTGCTGCAGTACGCCAATTCCAACTTTTGGAAAAGTCAGCACTGAGGCACGTTCAATTCATAACCATAGCAAGGTATTATCCTCGTATTGTGGAACGCAGTGACACATACTTCATTTTTTGGACGTTGCTTACAGCGGTAACTCCGGGGTATTGGGGGCTCCCGGGGTGTCCTGCGGCAACAGATTGACGTGTCCTTGGCAGTAATCAGAACCTGGCACATAGAAGGTTAGTTCTGGGAGTTAGGAAGAGTGACAAGTTTGCTTTAGAGAAGCCTGAGTAGTGTACGCTACCCAATGGCTTTTCTCTTCGCTCCTTTCGACCATGATCAAAAGCTATAATAATATATTCTTTTAGCGGAAGTTCACACAGTGTTCCAATTGACATTTTCTTTTCTGTCTGCCTATGACTCTTATTCCCGCCTATTATTCCTGCTTATGAGGATACTGCTTTTAAGCAACTGAGTGAGCTAGATTCACCTTTCAAGTGATCGCAGAGCTTCGTGTCAGACGACTGCCTGCAAATTTATTTTCCGCTTTCTTGTGTCTGTGTTTTTTTTTTACTGTGAAATGAATCCTGTGATATAATGAAAAATCTGTGTTTAATATTGCATATATCTCCCCTTGCAGAAGGGTCCTGGGGGACCTGGCAATGGCTTTGGAGCCGATATCTCTCATCTCTTCCAGTGCTTCAGCCATCAACAAATAAAATCATCCAGAGAAGAGCTTAGTGGTGAAACACCTTTACTTTTCATTATCAGGCCTGCCACTGTTATTTAAGGAAGCAGGAAATTTTGAGGGGGTTCCCCTAGAGGGGAACTCCCACCAATTTATATTTTCTCCACACAGAATTATATTTATAAAACACACACACTAAAGCTGACCATACACTAGTAGAATTTCATTAAAAATACATTCGTTTTGGAACGTTCATTTGATTTTCTAATAGTTAAAGGTTTAAATTGATGTTCAATTTCGATGCAGTAACAAAAAGAATCGAGGAAGCAGGATGGAAATATTTTCCTGGAACAAATGAAAATCTAAAAGTAAATGCAGTTTTCCTTCAGGAAACTCCATTCGAAACAAAATCAAGTGTTAAAACTAAACGAAATTTCGAACATTAGTCAAGTCTCTGATGGCATTATTGAAAGTTCTGACAAGATTTTTTAAATTAACATTTGTATGCAAATCTACCAGCATATGGCTAGCTTTTTTACATTTAAAGGGTGTGTAAACCCCAACAATAACCCCCCACCCCTTTTAGTCTCATACTGTTTCCAATCCAGCAAGGCATCACTTATTAGATCATGGAGCCACTAATCAAACTTCTTCCTAGTCAGCCCAGGCCCATGCATAAGCTCTTCACTCTCATTCATTCCAAACTCTTCCATAGGAACAAATTGGAGTACAAAGCACATGTGAAGTTCTGGGTAAGATTTCTTACGAAAGGTTCTGCTATCTAGGAAGGGCCTGGGGAGGAGGTACCACCATGTAAGTGTAACTGCACCAAAGAGGCTCTCACATTTCCAGTTTGGTTCAGGTTCAGGTAAGCAAATGAGATCTTTGCAGTTGTCTACATCAACCCTCAGCATTTGTATATGAGCTACTGGTTTCATATTCCCATGCTACTAAGCTCTACAAGTGTAACTTCTTTTATAAAACAACTTCCCTTTGTTTGGAGAATCCCCTAATGTCCTGGTGACAATGTCATTGTTTCCCTTGTGGATTCTCCATAGGAGAATAAGTAAATGAAACTTAAGCTGTGAAAGAAGCAGAAAGAGTAGGCAAACCGTATACTTGATCCTCCAAGTGATAAAGGTTTTGGTGTACATCCTACTCTAGTACTATACTGTGCTGCCTTGCTGTTTGCCTGCATCCATGTGAACTGTTTGTTTGGGAAATGTTGTATGTGATTGACTCAGCTGCCATTAGTGTGATACCAAACTATTCCCCTAAGCTTACTGCAGATCTTAGTACTAAATAGATGGTAACTATATGAGGCTTATCCAGTATGGATGGGTGGGCTTAATTGTTAGAAATCTACCACCAATACTAGATTGCTTTCCTTTAGGTTTTCACTTATGTGATTGTAGAATACTTCAAATGTACTAGTTAATATGTACATGGTGTACCTGGCCAATCTACAGCCTGAGGGCCACATGCAGCACTTTGGTTTTTTTTGTGCTTCTCTTGGACCCTGACAGTCCTTAGGGGAAGTAAGAACACTGAACTGTAAATGAGACTGTAAGGGCAGTGATTTCTACTAATTAGTGTAATTTGTCCCCAGCACACCTATAGCGCGTCTTTAGGGTCAGATAATGTTCTGTAGTATATCTGGAGTTTCTTATAATTTCATATAGCACAGCATATACTGAATATCAGGTGTTGGCCCTTGGTCATATCAGAGAGCACAGGTGAGGCAACCTATACCTTCTAAGCTGACCACCACTGCATTATAAAGGGCAAGGACCTATGTGACTGACTCTAAACAGTCTATTAGGTTGGCACTCACACTATATGGTTGTTGATAAATTTAAAGGCGTTTGTATAAAGATTAGAGAAGGGCTCGATGTTCGAGTCGAAAGTGAGTTCAACTCGAACATCGGCAGTTCGTGTGTTCAGCGAACACATGAACTGTCGGGGCGTTCAGCTGGCTATTTTCCCGCTGAGCGCTCCACAAGGCACTGTGCCTTGTGAGCCCTGATTGGCTAAAGCCTTGCACCTGACCACAGGTCAGGTTCAAGACATTGCCCAATCAGGGCCCAGTACTCTGTAAGAGCCATTAATTGGGCAAATTTATGATGACGTTGCCCAATCATGGCTCACCTGTTACAACTGTAAACAGTTGGGTGGAGCTAGCTGTCACTGTTAGTTCCGCCCAATTGTTAATATGTTGCTGGCATCTGTCAAAATGCCATTCTGCGGTGGGTGTTCGTCATTTAAAAAAAAAATATTATCTCTATTTATTTTTTATTTCGTCGAGTCGTTGTTGTTGTGGACAACGCTGAACATCGTGTTTGACGATGGATTAAGTCAGTGGATCCATTTTTTTCTTTTTTTATAAAGACTTGTCAAAAACTTTTAAAGGATTTTTTCAAAAGTCTGGCCTCTTTTTTACAATTTTATGTAACCCTTTAGTGAATGGGTACAAGTACCCCTTACTCATTCACAAGGGGGGGGCACATCTGGGTGCCCTTTATTAAAGGGGTGCCCTGATGTGAATATGCCCCCTGCCCTTACCCCCACAACCAACGCCCCAGGGCTTGTGGGGAAGAGGCCCTTGTCTCCATCGGCACTGGGACAAGGTGCTTTTCCAGGGGCGACCATGGAAAAAGCACCCTACAGTGCCGAGGGCATGTGGCCTGGTATGGGAGGTAGGGGGGGGGGCGGGGGTGCTCGCTCGTCCTCTCCCTTTCCTGCCCGGCCAGGTACGAGTGCTTAGATCAATGGGTATCACCAACATACTCCTGCATTTATAATCTCATGGGTTACTCAGTCACCTTAATCGATATATACCTCTTTTTTTAGGGTGGTGCAGTAACTTGCAAATGGCAAGTTGGCCAGTTGCAGATGGCCAGCACACCTCAGTGAACCCGTTATAATTGTGGGAAATCATCTAATAATTTCAAAAAGAAAAGAAAAATTATGTTAGGGCAAGACATAAGCCCTTCATACATAGACTCACTGAACTGCCATTCATATAGACATTCTAATAAGGATATCTACATGAAGGTTCGCACCTGTTGTTAAGTCGATGTGCATTCCCAGTGCAAAGGCAAACGGCAGATGCTTTCGATTGTCTCAACGCATTTTGTTTTTGTTCCTGGTGCTTTGCACCCTGCTTTTTATGTTCAGAGGTTTCAAATGGTTTCACAGACAATTGCACATCATTATTGCTACCTAAATAGGATCCATACTCATTCTGTCTGAATAAAGCAAAAGAAAATAGACTTTTAAGGGTTTAAAAAAGACAAGATAGCGACTTCAGCCAGATCCGTATTCTCTGTTTGTTTCTGTTTTGTAATGTCATTCCAAAAATGATGATTAGATGAGGTTTACATCTAAAACATAACATACATAGATGTAGCCTTCCTTATCTTACACCTTAAATCACATGAAATGTAATTTAACTAGCTGTGATAAAGTGAGAACACTATACATATATTTTTCAAAATAGTTTCCCGCTGGGTGTAATGACTATGCTTGCGTAGGCTATCAGTGCATAGTGCCATAGTAACTGAGACCAAGGAGAGACAACAGTCCATCAAAATCAGTCTAGCCTTCTATAATCTAGCTGTTTCCTGGGTTTCAAACAGACAAGTTGTCCTAATCATTGTTATTATTACATTATTATACAGGATTTATATAGCGGCAACAGTTTAGGAGACAATACAGTTACAATAGAATACAAGACGAGGGTTAGGAGGACACTGCTGGTGAGAGATTACAATCTAAAAGGGAAGGGCAAGTGATACAAAAAACTGTGTGGGGGTGAGTTGATGAAGAAGTCAAATGTTCAGTTTTAGGCAGAGGCAGGCCAGGCTTCCCTGGATAGTAGAGTTTTCAGGGATAACCTATATTGGACAGAGTAGGAGATAGATGGACACAATTGGGGTAGAGAGTTTCAGAGGCTGGAATAAGTCCTAGAGGCGAGCATGGGAAGTGCTGATAAGGGAGCTAGAGAGCTTGGGAGGAGCGGAAAGGGCATTTGGGTGATATTTTGTGATGAGGTTGGTGATGTAGCTGAGGGCAAAGTTGTGGATGGTTTTGTATGTTGTTGTTAGTATTTTGAATACAGTTTGTTGGATGATTGGAAACCACTGGAAGGATTGGCAGAAAAGCGTGGTGGACACTGCAAGGTTTGTAAAGTGGAAGAGTCTGGCAGCATTCATGGTAGATTGAAGAGTGACATTTCAGAAGAAAAAGGTCAGGTGTCTTCTGACAGGCATGACTGGGCTGTGTGGCAAAGTTAGGTAAATCTCAGGACTGGATTGACAGAAACTCGAATCCATAGAGAAACTAAAATATTACTGTATGTATTATATCTGTATATTTAGTAGTTTGCCTAGAGTTCATCTGTAAGAACGTATTCAATACCTTTAATTATCAGATAACAAAAAATGATGTTGACAGTCCCTGTTCCGTGTGGTAGAACTGCAGCCCAGCTGTCCGCATAGTTCCTAATTCCCCCGTTATAAATCCATATCTTCATCTCCGGTCATGAAAACTTTTAGCCATTGCCCTGTGCTGTTATCATTCAATAACTTCTCTTTGAAGGCAGCGGAGCAGATCAGTGGCTCAGGTGAAAACAGCAATAAAACACATCTGCCTCTTGCAACGCAGCAGCCAAATGTGTTGTCCCAGGACACAACTGTCTGTCTGATAGATAGTTTCCTCAACATAAGTGTGAAACAGACAGCCATGTTTGGTTGCCAGAATGAATGACCTTTCCGGAAAAGACCAGATTTGCCATTTGTCTGTTTAAATCAAATGTAGATAGGTCGTGTGAATGCAATCCAAATATGGAACAGCAAAACTCCTTCAGGGTAAATAGTATAGCTCAGTAAAGCTGTTGAGTTGTTTATTTGTTGTTGTTTTTTACAGCAATATGTGTTGATGACTAGACATGTGCACTGGCAAAAAATTCGTTTAGTTTCGTTTCGTTTTAAAATCGGATTTGTGTTATTTCGTTTTTCAGGATTCGGGTGTGAAAGTCAATTCGGATTCGGAATTCGGATTCGGACGAAATTCGGTAGCGTTAGTACAAACGTTCGTTTAGTTTTCTGTTCTTATTCGTTTCTTACTCATTTCTTATTCGTTTCGTTCGTTTGCAGCAAAAGTGACATTTGAGGGGGAAAAAATATTTTTCTCCTTCCGTAATGTCACTTTGCTCCAACGAACGAAACGAATAAGAAATGAGTAAGAAACGAATAAGAACAGAAAACTAAACGAACGTTTGTACTAACGCTACCGAATTTCGGAAATGGAAATTCGGATTCGTTTGCATTCGTTATGTCTGTAATTCGGAATTCGGATACATCCGAATGTCCGAATTTCCGAAAATTCGTCCGAATTTCGATTCGGAACGAAACGAATCGCACATGTCTATTGATGACACTTTAGCAGCTAATTCAATGACACCTCATGCTGATTCCCTATTAAATAGGCTACATTACTGCACACCCGTGATCTAGGCACACTATGAAGTGGGACCGTAGAGAACAGCTGGACAACCATGCGTGACCCTACCATCTCATCCCTGGAGCACTAAGAACCTGTGGCTTGGGGGGCAAATACAACCAGCTAGCTCTGCCATGCTACAGACAATACTTTACCAGTAAATAATTGTGTGTTATGATATTCAAACCTTTCATAAAAAAATGACTTCTTTATTATTTATGTATAAACACAATTGAGTAAAGTATTTACATATTTTGGAGCAGTAAAAGAACAGGTCTTTATTCACATCTGTGTATATAAGTATTGTAGAGCAATTCCTCTTTAACAATTAACAACAGATGCACTGAACTCCCAGCTCCTCTCCCTTTAATTTAAAGATTAAAGTAGTATTAAAGTATTTTTTTTTGCACATATCTACTAGCTAGCAAGCTCCAAAAAGTTGTCTAATAACCTAAACATTTAGTGGTGTCTGCACCGCTTGCTCCCAGCTGCAGAACACAGTTTCTTAAAACAGCCGTGCAGGGGATGATGTGAGTGGGCACATGCGCATTGGATACCATAGAAGGGAAGAGAAGGAGGGACACAATGAAAGTTAATGCACGCAGCCGGGAGTATGCACGCCAGACAGACTCCGTGGGACAGGAAGAAACAGCCGTCTGCGCTGGATCAGAGACCGGCACCAGCGCTGGAGAGACTGCTGAAAACGACTGGAAGGAAGAGGATGATCGCATCAAGAGGCATCACATAAGGTAAGTCCTTATAGCAGCATTAGGGAGTGGGGGAATTAGCCTTTAATGTCACTTTAAGTTCCCCACCGCTCTTAGCTGCTTTGATGACATACTCCTGCCACCCATGCAAGGTGGTGTAGGGGGCCACACACTGCAAAACTTCACCCCGGATGCTGTGTAGCATCATAATGCTGGCAATGGTAAGCAGTAATTGGTCAGTACAGCCACATGACTGCACTGATCAAGGAGAATTTTTGAATTCTTCCAGGACGTATTGCATCTACTCTGAGAAAGTGAGTTGTTGTACATTATACATCATTCATAATGCAATGTTTAAAGGTGAACTCCAGGCAGCTATAAGAGACACAGATTAATGCAGTTCTGTAATCATTATCACACCATTAAGTTCCCGTTCACACCATAGTGTAACGAGGACATGTGTTCATGCACGTTCGTGGACGTTTGTTTCCTGCGTTTGGTGCATACCCATTGATTTCAGTGGGTGCCGTACACGTACCAAATGTGTTTTCCCGGTGCATTTGTGCAAGGTTGATTGAACATGCATGTTTCCCCAGCTACGTTTGGGGTGCCATTCACTAGCTATGGAACCACAAACGCGTTGCGTGATTTATACATGTTCCTTGAACACCCGGCAAAGTGCACATTTTTGCCTTAGTTTGTCGCGTGTTCACGGAACGCAATGGTGTAATATCAGCCTCTTGCAGTCTCTGTATAGCAGAGCTGGAGTGTGAGAGGAAGAAGCAGCACAAGAAGTCAGTCAGTTCATGTGCTGACAAGAAGCATGAAAATAGGAGAAATAAGAGTGCTAGATAGATGAGCTCATTACTGTGCTGCTTCTTGTTTCACTATCCAATCACAGGTTGGGGACACTCTTGCTACAAAAACAAGATTACCTGGGCTCAGATGACAATTGTTGAACGATGCTGGTCATCAGACTGAGGACATCTAGTGGCTGAGAAAAAGTATTGCAAGCTCAATATTACAGCAAAAGTTTTTTTTTGTATTTTATATTTAAAGTGATATTAAAATCAAAAGATTTTTAAGCCACAAACACACAGGCACAGCAAGGCAAGCTTCTATTCTCCCCACTCCTCCTTCCTCCCCTCTCAAAGCTAGTAGAAGGACAACTGCAGGAGACTGCTCTGTCCCTTGTGATCTTATACTGGACAGGAAGTTCAGGGAAGCTGAGCTGAGAGAGTTGTAGCTGTTTTGAAACATGATGACTGTAAATGCTTGGACAAAAACTTAAAGAGATACTTTACTGGACAATGTCGATTTGTTTGATCTGGATTCATTATTGAAAAGAAGTTTGAGAGTTTCATACTACTTTAACTGGGCTATTCATTTAAATCTGAATTTGAGTTCTGCTTTAAGAATATGTAAATAAATGAATGTCTATAGTCTGGGCACAGGCACACTTTATGTTGACAGGATGTCATTTACTGTCCTTGTAAAAATGATTGATTGTTCTTGTTTTGATTTGTTTGTGTGCCCACAAATGACACAAGTATTGTTTCCTGGAAGTCAAAATGACGCTAGGCACAACAATCTCTTAAAATAATTTTCAATCTCCGTTTTGATGCTACAACATTTTTTATTGGTGATTAAACAATAGTGAAAAATGATTAATATCCGCAAGATTCAGTTGAACTATTGAAACGTTCATTTTGTTGACCGATGAGATCAATCCACGTATGGTCAGCAGAAGCGATACAAAGCCTAACCCAGAGCATGCCTCCAAATGAAATAAAGTCAATCCAAGCGGCTTGTCAAATTCCAATATCCTTGATACACAGCCACAAGCTTCATACCATTTCCAATATCCCCTTGCTATTTACTCTGAAAGAAGTCCTATAGCACAGGCTCAGCAATACGCCAAGGCATATGTCTTCTGTATTTAACAATTTGTATGACAACACAACTTAACACAGCCACATGTATTTCCCGAGCAGATGGCTTGCCTGCACTCTATTGTGAGTAATTAGACTTTGATTTCCATTAAATTTAAGAGTACATTTGGAGCAAAATGCAAAAAGATAAAAGACCTCGTTATTATTGAAAGCCTGAAAGGAGCTGTATGCATTATGTGTCAATTTTGATCAAGAAATGTAGCGGAATATGAAAAGCTTATTCCCAGCTACGGGGAACTGACAATAGCCACTAACTGCACTATCCAAAATCACAATTTAATTGGCAAATAAACGAGAGCCATCATGTAGGGAGACGTGCAAATACTGGAGGATGATTATAATAATAATGGTATACAATGCATCTAGTCTATGTGTTCTCTGCTAATCAGCAGCAATGCAGGCCTTCTGATTCCCTAGGTATAACTGACTTGGAATATTAATGTCCACCTGTAACCATAGGCAATGTAAAGAGTAATTTGTCTCATGGAGCCTATGTCATTACTATAGGGGGGGAAGTTGATGATACAACTGTCTCCATGACATTAGGAAGCCCAAAAATAATTGATACTCTTATTTTCCTATTCTGGAGTCATCTTCACCTACCTGGTAATTGGAAGTGCTTCTCAAAGTTGAGCTGAATGGGTGTCAGAGACCTGCTGCTTCCACGCATGCGCCAAGTCCGGGTTCCCTGACTACGCTTGCGCGCACCACGGATTGGGCGCGGAAAAGCGCGCCAAATGGCGCACAGGAAGTGGCGCTCTCACTCATTGCTGGATTGCCTCTTCAACCGCCCTGACGACTCCTTCAGGGCCCGAGTCACAGAGGCCACCAGTTGGCACAGGGACTCTAGGGTGGAAACACTCCCCTCAGTCTCCATAATGGCTGGATTGTACTATCACGTACCTGTGTGGAGACTGGATGTGGAAGGAGGCTTCCCTTGCACCTTGTGTCCTAGGGACCCTGGTATTGGGGACAGAGTCCTTATAGACAATGAGTGCCAGGAGTGCCAGAGGTGGTATCACCGTGCAAGCCAATATCTGGTTCTGCAGCAGGGTTGTGGAAATCCCGATATCCGAGGTCGACAGGCCGAGGTCACACCGAGCAGGCAGAGCAGATACAAAAGGAGAAGGCGTGGGCAGTCCAGTGAAGCAATCCAAAGTCTAGGGCATAGACAAACAAGAATGGTCAAACAATCCGAGGTCAAGGGCAGGCTGCAGGCAAACAAGGTCAAAGTCAATCCGGGTCAATAATCAAAGGTACTGGTAACAAGGAACAGGAGACATCAGGGCGGTTGAAGAGCAAATCCAGCAATGAGTTGGTGTGGAGTCTGAGTTTAAATAGGGAAAAAAATATATCTGGAGAGCGTCACTTCCTGTGCTCCATTTCGCGCATTTTTCCGCGCTCAACCCGGGCGCGCACATGCGTGCAAGCGTAGTACTGGAACCCGGACTTGGCGCATGCGCGGAAGCAGCAGGTCTCTGACAATGGGGCTTGATTTACTAAAGGGAATTTGAAAACATTGTCAGGGTTATTCACAAGAGGGTGAAGAGTTTGGAGAAGGCAGGAGAAGTGAACAATCTAGGACAACATAGCTGATTTGGAAAGTGAGTTGAATTGGAGAATTTTGCCATATCATCTATTTTGGCCTAGATTGTTCACTTCTCCTGCCTTCTCCAAACTCTTCACCATTTTGTGAATAACCCCGTGTATATTTGCTTGCTCATGTTTGGATGATGGAGGTCAGCAAAGCTTCAGCTCATTCTCTAAGCTCAGGGACAAACCGCCAGGCCCAATCAATCCCAATATACCAGCCTTATCAACCAGGAAAATTGCATGATGGGGCCCAGCAGGCACCTGCCTATAGGCAGCAGAGTCGTCTTTTCCCTCTTAAGATATTGAACACTTTTTTTCCACTGTTAATGTAAATATTCTAATATAAGGTTACTTATATAATGCAATACAATGCAAAAATTAACGGGCATGCTTACCAGCTAGTCAGCACAAAGACAAATGTTTTAAAGAACTATACAAAGAATAGAAATTATAGAATAGAAATTAACCCATGCAGTGGGGATATCGCAGCACTGCGAGGGTTAAATGTTCATTTTGGTTAAGGGTAACTAACAAAGATATATTCACCCAATCCTGAGTCCCTTCTGGCTGCTAGAATGATCACCGCAGCCTCTGCTTTGGCAGTTTAAGGATCGTGAGTCATCACCTCTAATAAAATGTGGTGAAGCTGCCAAGGGACATTGCACCGCTGGAAAGAGGCTGTAGGAATCAGCTAAGCGGAGCAGAGGATCGGGTGAACATAACTTTGTTATTTTCTTCCCTAGACTGAAATGAGCATTTAACACTTGGAGTGCAGGGGTAGCCCCACTGCAAGGGTTACGTTTTATTGCTGCACCAATAAGACCAGTTCTTTCTTCTGACACTTTGTTAAATAATAGACTCAGGCAGCCTCAAGCACACATGACGCCCTTTCATATCAGATCCACCATTTTTGCCAACAGCCATGTTACTTGATCACTGTAACATAAAGCCACAGGCAGCTTGCTGTCTACTGTAAAAGCAGAGATCTCATTAGACTGTATCACTCCCTGAACAAAAGATTGCACATTAAAATATATGTCTGGGCAAAAACCAAAAAACTAATACATAAAGCTCCTCATTATATACAGGTTTCCCCCATGGCTTGTCTCTTTAAAAATGCTGCAAGTACCAAAAAATACCTGTTCATCTTGCCTGACATCTCAACTGACCTGGACGTTTCCGGGAGTCTCCCGCTATTAGACAGCGACTCCCAGACACAGAAAAGTTTATTTAATTACCTTTCCGTGCTGTCGGTTTTTTTGTTTTTTTTTACACCGGGGCCGCCGTCAGAAAAAAAAACCCCAAAAACGGCCATTTCTACTAAGGGCAGATTATTATATTTCTCTTTACTTCCTGGAATTCTGGCACATGTGACTAAGGCATGTGACCATGCACATCATCTCAGGGGAGGAAAATGCCTTTCCTTGAGATCTCGTGAGATTATACAGTTTACGGATGAGATTTCCCAGCAATGTTCTGCTGATGTAACCTTCCCAGGATGCATCAATTAGGCACAGGCTACATCAATAATGCCTAAGAGGGCCTGCTAGTGGAAAAATAATAATTTTAAGTAAAGGAAAAATATGTTTGTTTAACTAATGTATGTAAGATAATTTCATATCAGCATGCAGAGGTGAATGCCAATGTGATTTTATTGAAACAGAGTAAATACACCAGCAGAATTTTGTTCAAAATGTCAGAGCATCCTTTTGATTTTCTAATAGTCAATGGGGTCAAATCGATGATTGTTTTTGAGTTATCACTTTTCATTTTAAGTCCTGCCACTGTTATTTATAGAAGCAGGAAATTTGAAAGAATACTTCAAAGGGATCTCTAGTCAGTCCGAGATTTCTACACCAGTAGAATTTTGTTTGAAACATTTTTTGAACACTCGTTCGATTTTCTAATAGTTATTAGGATTCATTGATGATCGATTTTGACCACAGGGATGGAAAAAAATCAAAGGAGCAGGATAGGAACTTTTTCTCGAACCGATGAAATTCAAACGTGATTTTCAATTCATAAACTCCATTCACTTCTTAAAGGAGAACTATGGGGTCAGTGTTTTTCCCCATAGTTCTCCTTAGGGTAACGGGAGGACACAAACTAGCGTCCTCCCGTTACCATAAGCTCAGTATACCACGAGCTACAGCTCGCGGTATACTGAGACGCCGCAGTCGGAGCGGATCCCGACCTGGATGTTGGGATGCGCCCAGCTGCGTGAGTGACAGCTGGCTCTGCCTATCTAGAGGCAGAGCCAGCTGTACCCACCCCTCCCCCGTCTGTTCTGCCAGTCAGCGCTGGCAGATCGGAGCGAGGAGAGGGGAATCCAGCCCCTCCCCCTGTCACGGCAGAGAGCCGTGACAGGATCGAGAGGTGAGCGAACCTGGTATTTGTTCGCTCACCTCCCGATCTACTGAGCCGACCTGTGACAGTCTCATTGTCACAGGTCGGCTAGAACTATGAGGTGAGTGGAAATCACTCATCTCATAGTTCTCCTTTAACAACAATGTTAAAATCAAATAACATTTCAAATAGCATTTCTAAAGCCATTGATGGCATTATGGAATGTTCTGACAATATTTTTCTTATGAATGTTCGTACAAAAATCTACCAGTCTATACTCTGTTACCCATATGCCCAGCTTTAGCATTTCTAGTGTGTGGAAGATGAGTCCGATTCCCTCCACTGTGAGTAAACCTGACAAGGAACACTTTAGAGGCAGCATGCAAAAACCAGTTACTGTGTTAATTATTTATCAAGAGGGATGAGTGAGATATGACTTCCTGAATTATTTCTAAAGATGCTGTATTAGATCTTGTCAAACTATCTTTCTTCCACAGATATGACAGCTGAGAGACAAGAGGGAATAAGCCTTTTTTTCTGAAACAATTTTATTGCCTTGGCTACACATTTTTGTCTTAAAAATACTCCTTGTCCCCTGGGGACAGTTTGTGATTGACAGGCGTAGAACAATACTATGCGGTATAGTAACTAGCTTTCCATTAAAAAATTATCAGGTATGAAAGCCTTTATCGTTCTCTTTGTGCCTGTTTCCCAAACCTGTAGTTAATGTAAATCTAAATGTAAACAATTAGGCATTGTTAGCGCTTAGTGGTGTCACAAGAGGGTGCGGCCTGCACTCGGGTGACACCATTGCAGGGGTGACACCAAAAGGACTGACTGACACCCCCTCTAAAGAGTCGGGCACTGGGTCATGGATTGAGAGCCCAACAGTGTCAGGAAAGAGGAGGGCATCCGGCAGCATACCTAATCCCGCCGGGTGAACGTCCCCTCCTCTCTCTGCTGGCATCCATAACCAAGATGGCCGCACATGCGCGATGACACCCGGCCTTAGGACGCCCCTGATAGCGCTTTTAAAATTAAAGTAGTATTAAACTCTTAAACTTTTTTAATATACATTGCCAAGCAAAGCATTGCTTTAGATTTTTGCCAAGGCTTACAGTCATCATGTTTTCAAACAGCTCCAACTCTCTCAGCTTGGCTTCCCTGACCTTCCTGTTAAGTACAAGATCACAAGGAATAGAGCAGTCTACAGCAGATGACCATTTATTAGCTTGGAAAAGGGAGAAAGAATGAGGGAGGAAGGAGCATGGAGCAGGGGAATAGCTTTCCTTGCTGTGCGTGTGTGTTTATAGAGACACACACAGCTTACTAGCACACACAAGGGTGTCTCCATAGGACCCTGAAAGGGAGAGGAACCACCCTAAAACAGGATATCAGAGCCAGTGCTGGGGGGACCAGCTGATTCTGCAGGAAACTAAAACGTTTAAACATCAAGGAGGAAAATGCATTGTAAGTGATTTCATCAGCATTTGAAAAAGATTAAAAACCTATTGACTTTAATATCACTTTAATCTTGACATTGGCAAGTAATAAGGAACTAAAAATTGTATTTTTTGTGGGGATCTTTCACTGAATAAGAACCAGTTTGAGCTTATGCAATCATGTTGCCCCTTCCTAAAGTAGTCTGGAACCCTCACTTTTTTAATAATGATTCCTGATCAAATAAATATGTATTGTCCAGCAAAGTATTTCTTTAAAACTATGCCCAGACACTTACAGTCATCATGTTTCTGAAGAGCTCCAACTCTCTCAGTTCAACTTCCCTAAACTTCCAGTCCAGTGCAAGAGCACAAGGGAGAGCTCAGTCTCCAATAGCTGTCTATCCACTAGCTTGGAGTAGGAAGGAGCGGGGGGAAAAGGCTTGGCTAGCTTTGCCTGTATGTTTGTGGAGACACAGCTTACACACAAGGGTGTCTCCATGGGAAAGGACCCATTTTAAAACAGGATGTTAGGACCAGGGGACCAGCTGATTTTACAGGAAACTACAAATATAAAACATCAAGGAGTTGCATTTATTGCAAGTGATTTAATCAGCATTTGACCTTCAAACCTGACTTTAATTTAATATCACTTTGAAGGTCGGAAGACATACTCTTATTTTTTTTTGTGGAAATTTTCACATCAACATAATAGATCGTATAGAAAAGAAAAGTTGTGTGTATAAAAACATAAAGACAACAATTTGTTTTCAATACCAAAATATAATGAATAGTTACAGTTGCAAAGGATGCAAAGACACTCAAATCACATAGGAAGGATAGGGCCACAGATCCTAAGTCCCGGGATATCTGGGTGCCAGAAAATGGTTTTGGGAAGGGGGGACCTGACATTTAGAAACTTGTATGAAGAGAGGTAAACAAAGGGAAAGACAGGAAGTCAAGAGGACGGTGCATACTATTAATTTTTAAGGGAGAAGGGCAGGCAGTGGAGCCGCACAGAGCTGTCCATTCCCTCTGGTGGATGTTTATCCGGAGAACCTACCGGCTGCCTCCTCCCCTCTGCTTAGCTAGGCAGAGGCAGGAGGCAACTTTTTCTGATTTGGTCTCACTCTGTTAAAGAGGAACTCTACATGCTGATATGGAAGCATCTCACTTTCATTAGTTAAACATATTTTTATTTTACTTACATTTTTTTCCCACTTCCTGGTTCACCTTGGCACAAATTATGTAATTGTGCCCAAGCGACGCATCCTGGAAAGGTTACAGCAGCAGATCATTGCTGGGAAATCTCATCTGTAATCTCACAAGATCTCAGGGAAAGGCATTTTCCTCCCGTGAGATGATGCGCATGGTCACATGTCCTAGTCACATGTGCCAGAGTTCCAGAAAGTACAGAAAGATGGATTAATCTGCCCTTAGTAAAAATTACCGCCGCAAGAAGAATGGGGAAGAAAAGAAGCATAAGGTATGCAAAAAATACAAGGCCGGCAATTCATTTGAAGTATGTGTTTGTAGAGTGTCATAACTAAACATTTCTAAAGGTGTGTTTGTTGTCAGTTCAAAGATATGTATAAAGTTCCTCTTTAGGTGTCTGTACAGGTGCTTATCAAAGGGAGTCAGCCCTTATATGCAGATCCACAGGTGCCTATCTGCAGCTTATATCTGCACTACATTGTAGCACAGATATTCGTTTATACTGTAGGGCTTAGAAACTGCAAAATTCCTGCATCAAGATGGCAATTTGCAATTTGACGCACATGTCGCAATTTATCTTCAATATATGTTGAACTCTATGATGATGATTTGGTGCATGTTGAGTGAGCATCACATGTGAGCCACAAAAATGTTGTAAATACAATATTTTATCAGGCCTAATGTGTTTTATCAGCATGAGGTCAGGCAGCAATTGTGATCTCTTACTTCTGACTCTCGAGCTCAGGTAAAGTAAGCTTGAGGGGACAAATAGAAATCATTCATACATACGCCTACACCATTATAAAAACATCATTGTAATTAGGGATGCACCAATACGGGTTTTTCAGCAACGAGTTCCGATATATTTTTTTGGGTACTTGACGATACCGAATACGGATACCGCCATCCTGGGGTACTGTTGGCCTGGCTTATCAGGAAGTGAAGCCAGCTTCCTAGCCAATCAGGAAGCCTTCCTGATTTTCCCCAGGAAGCCAGCTCCATGCTCCCTCGTGGCACAGCCTGTCAGAGGGAATCTCCCTCTGACCGGAAGTTTCGGTATTGGGGTAAGTATCGGAGCATGTGGGCGAGTAGGAGTACTCACCCAAACACATGGTATCGGCACAGATACCGATACTAATATCGGTATCAATGCATGCCTAATTATAATGATATCAACATATTGGTGACTTTGTTCTGTTCGAGTCTCTTGCTGTATCACTGCCCTTTGCATGGAGAATGCGGGCAGATATTCCACAGATGGCTGCCTATAATGAATATAATATTACATTGTGATATTAGGCTTAAGCAGGAGATTTTTTTTATTACTCAGCCACTTGAGGTTAACCCCTTGCTGACAAATGGCTCATTAGAAGCACATTGAACCAGTGAGGTGACTGCCAGCAAGAGGGTAATTTCAAGCTGTGGAGCAATTAAAAAAATCCTATGTAGTTTCGGCCTTAGGCTGGCCATAGACAGACAGATGTCTCACTGAGAATGACAGCCTTGCAGACATGGTGAAATTGTGTCACTTTAATTAATTCGTCAACTGCTGTATTCCCAAGTTCTGCTTTATCAGTGACAGAATCCACTTAACTCCTCTATTTAACTTTTTAAATCATTTGCCTCTAACAAATCTGTTTTCCCATCTCAATTACCACTATTTTTATTAAAGCTAAACTGCAGGTGGATATAAAAGATATAAATGAATGAGACTCTGTACTCATTAATAAATCATTACATTTATTTCTAAATGCAGCTTGTGCAAATACCTAGATTTGATTTCATACCAGCCTCTTGCCATCTTGGGAGAGGCAGGACTAGCAGCCAATTGCATGCAAATGTGCTAACAAGAAAGAGAGGAGAGAGTAGTGTTAGCAGAAGGATGGCCTTATTGGTCTGTTGCTCTTCTGTCACTGTCCAGTCAGCAGACTGGTGGTGGTGGGGAGAGTACACATCTGTATCCCTCACTGTCAGTGGTGTCATCTACCTAGCTGTGCGGTGTGATGGGGCTTTGTAAATCTCTGGGGTGGATGGACAGAAATGCAAATTCTTTAGCAGGTTATCATTCATCTGGCTGTGCAATCTGTTGGGGCTTTGTAAATCTCAGGACTGGACAGACATAAATACAAATCCTTCAGCAGGTTATCATCCACCTGGCTGTCCTGTGTGATGGGGCTGCGTAAATCTCAGTACTGGATAGACAGAAATACACATCCTCTAGCAGGTTATCATCCACCTGGCTGTGTGGCGTGATGGGGCTGTGTAAAGCTTAGTACTGGATGGACAGAAATACAAATCCTTTAGCAGATTAGCAGTCACCTGGCTGTACTGTGTGATGGGGTTGTGTAAAGCTCAGGACTGGAAAGACAGAAATACAAATCCTTCAGCAGGTTATCATCCACCTGGCTGTGTGGTGTGATGGGGTTGTGTAAATCTCAGGACTGGATGCACAGAAACACGAACCCTTTAGCAGGTAAATCAGCTTCTATATATTGATTTGTCTGTATATGTAGCTACCTTGAGTTCAGCTTTCATTCCATCTTTTCAGTAGCCTTGACTTTGTTGTGTTGTTTGGGTCACAACCCTTTGTCAAATATTGCTTGTTGTCATGGGCAATCAACCCTCTCTGTGCACAGCCATGACATGCTAACCTGATTGTCACTGCATGTCATGCGTATCATACTTCACAAAGGTCTCAAGTATTTATAATATTTGAAATGACATGTTTTTCAGCATCCTGGGGTTCTCTCCTTTTTTTCCCCTTTTTTTTGGGTTAGCTGAAAATGTAGCAAAAATATTTAGAAGTAAGACATGTTGAGAGGTGTAAGTTCTTTAGAATTTAAGACACATGCAACAATCTCTCTTTTGCTTCCCTTGTGCTCAGTGTTCTGATCAGTTGAAAAATAGTTCTGCTGTATATTACAGTCAAAAGGTTTTAAGCTATTTCAAATGCAGATTAAATCACTTACAATGAATGCTGCTCCTTCATGTTTAACAGTTTTAGTTTTGTGCAGAAACCCCGAGCACTGGCACTGATATCCTTTAAGGTGGCTCCTTTCCCTTTGCATGGTCGTATGGAGTCACCCTTGTGTATCATAGTAAGCCGTGCGTATCCACAGCACACAGGCACAGAAAGGGCAATCACTACCCTCCCCCTGCTTCTCCTTCCTCCCTCCTTCCTTCTACCTTCTCCAAGCTTTCCAGAGACTGCTTTATGCTTTGTGATCTTTTACTGGACAGGAAGTTCAGGGAAGCTGAGCTGAGGGAGTTGGAGCTGTTTGGAAACAGGCTGACTGTAAAGTTTAATAATACCTCAAAGTAGAACTGAATGCAAAACAGTTTTTTTGTTTTAGTTTTGGATAGAGTAGGAGAAGGTTATAACCCCTGTCAGCTGTTTCTTTGCCATCTGTGTCCCATTGGGGAGATTTACCTGCACTTCTTGTCTGATAGCCAGAACATGAAGTGAGAAGAAATTCCTCCAAATTGGTGGGCAGCAGCGTCACCAGATACCAATGTCCCCACTGAAAGAATTTCCATTTTTACCTGTTCTGATAACTCAAAATTTGGGATTTTCTTTCACTTTCAGTGATAACGGTCACCAGGAGAAATTAGGAATCTCTGTAATGGGGGCACAGACAGAAATCAAAACCTGACAGGTGTTCTAATCTCTCTTCACTCTATCAAAAACTAAAAGAAGGAAAGAAATGACAGGAGTTACACTTTCAGCACACAACATACTGTGTTCAATTGATTCTCGCATTAGCTTTTAAATAAATAATGACTTGACACAAGGGGTGGAACTTTAATAAAAGAGGGTTGTAAGTTGGGTGTCCCTAGGACAGCATGGTGTCAAGATACAGCCCTGGGTATGGATGTGATGCTGGAGTGTGGATGGGACTGAGGGGAGTTGCATATGCACAGAGTTAGTTAAAGTGTATTTAAAATCTTATAATGAACATCGAATACCAAAAAGAAAAGTTTTGACTACATAGACTTTAACTTCCTTCTCTTAGTAGCACATAAATTCCTTTTACTTCACTCCAACTCCATTCAGCTCCAGAGAGAAAAGAGAAGATGCACACTGTAATCTTCAAGTCACAACATGGAGCATACACAGAGATAATGACGTTCTCCGTGCCCCAATGTGACAGAGCAGGAACAATCACCAAGCGTGAGCACTTTCATGAGGATTTAAAGGTAGTGAGTCACATACTCCCCATACCTGGCAGTCCTGCATATTTTATTATTGTTCGTTGGATGCATATGCGGTTTTCCTGTGATCTGTGTATTATGTAATCACACCTCTCTTATCACCTCTTTCCTTTCTGTATATTACAGGAGGAAGGGCAGTACTAGGAGCCAATCATGCTCTATTGCATACACATGTGCTCTCAGAGAACATACTGACAGAGAGCAGAGTGATCCAGATTGATAACTTATTAGTTTATTGCTGCTACTTTATTGTCCAGCCAGAAAACTGTCGGTGGGGAGGTGACACCTCTGCATCTCTAACTCTAACCAAGGTAATGGTGTCACCCACCTGACTGTGATGTCTGGCAGAGGGGAGAATCACAAATTGGGTTGACTGAATTAAATATCCCTTTGCAGATAAGACAGTTCACAAATGTGTATTTCCGCTGTGCCTTTAGCTGTCTGCCTGGAGTTCAGCTTTAAACTTGCCTTTTATTGTTGGCATTTTTATATATTTAGGGGAGCAATTCATGTGAAAATAATGTCATTTACAGTAAGGTAAAACATCAAAACATTACACTGTACCTGGGGCACTCTAGAGTCTCGTCTTGTGCAACCCTAGTGCTCTTCAGATTCAGGGTCACACAGTAGCTATTTCAGAAAGAAAGAGAATGGAAATAGAGTTCTGTAGAAGAATAAAATGAAAACCAAGAGTTTTCTAAGTGCTTTGGCTCTCAAGGATCAGAGGAAGAGGAACTCATAAATCCTTCTAAACAATCCACAAGTTTCAGGAGATTTTTTTTCAAGAAGGAATCACTGGCAGTTAGATCCTTCTTGGCAGTATGGAAAGCTCAGGGGATTGCTAAAACAACCTCTCTCTTGCCTTGTGAATTTCCTTTAACAGAACACCACTAGCAATACTGTGTTTACAACACACAAAAATAATATCTAAATATATGGACATTATATAGTTTGTATAGTCCTGTACAATCATCACATATTACATCTTAAAGTATACAGCGAGAGAAAGGAGGCTTTGGGGGTAATACATACAATATACTAAATTAAAATCCAGTTTATTATATAGAAAAAGTTTCGATTTAAATCCACATTACAAAAAGTGAATTGAAATAGTTATAAATATGCTATATAATAATGTATTATCATATAGCGCTGTGTTACATAAATTCCTCTTGGTTCAGTAAGAACCATGTGACAAATATTATTGATAACTATTCCAATACCGGATATTTATTTTTTACATCCATAACATCAATATGTCAATATGTCACATTGCACAATAAAACTAATGAGCAAACTCTACATGTTTCTTGGACCAACAGTACAAACATAAATATTTCCCAGCACACTTAACAGTAAGTCTGCAAAAAAAAATCTTACTCTGTCTTACAACTTGCGTGGAAAACAGAGGTTTAGCATATATAGTAAAGGACAAACTGGATGCAGGTACGCCTGGAGGCAGCCCATTCGTCCTTACAGGCACAAGGAGACATGAGAAGCCCAGCACATGACAATGGCAGCTGAAGCCCCCATTGTGCAGACGGGACAACAGTGATATGGCACAAGTTTCAATAAACTATCCCATTGGAATATGGTGCCCAGCCAGCTTTTCTTCTCTTTGTATGGGTTCTTACTGGAGAGAGGACATGCTCCTAGCGGTGAGCACCCGGCTCATTCCTTTCCTGAGCTGTGGAGGAGCAGTGCTTCTTTTGTGTGTTCTCCTAGCTTTTCAAATAAGGTGCACATGGAACGGCTCCACACAGCACAAGCACAAAAATTTCCCAGCACAGTTACCAGCTAGCCTGCAAAAAAGAAAAGCTTAAAGCCCACTTCTTTTGGTGTAATCGGGGGGTAAGTACTAATCAAAGAAACTGTTTGTATCAAAACATTTTAAATAATACTACCTTTAGCTCATATATAAGAACATCGACAATGTGGAGGGATCCTCAGGGAAATGTAATCATACTACATATATCATATAGTGAGTATTGACCCAATACAAGAAAGAGGGCAATGGCAGCCTTCTATTTATCCAGATATCCAGAACAAGGAGTTCCAGTTTCACCAATAAGACGTGTACTGGCAACCAGCATTTGCCATTCCATGTATCAAGATAGCTTTACAGTAAGGAGTTCTCCCCTCCCCATAGAAAGTATTAACAGCCAGGAGGCAGCGTACAAACACAAAGAGAGTCTGTCACCATTGCAGATGGTCTCCTCTCCAGCAGAAATGGAAGACCCCCTCTAGCCAGCACACTCTATGAGGTGAATTTATTTTTGTATTCTACTAATGCATCTGTAATTTGATACATTAACAAAACATTGGGTTTTATGACTAAGGGCTTGTTAAACGGACCATGCTATAACACAGCTTTCTATGTTTGATAATGCAGGCAAACTGCACGGGATTTAGCAAATATGTTGACCTTGGATCCATTCCCAGCAGTTGGCAGTGTTGCATGCTGCTTTTGTGCCATTCAGTTAGAGCTGAACTCCAGCCAGTTGTGAATAGCTTGGGATAGTCCACGTTTAAATGTTGCCTGTGTGACCGCAGAGGCGCTTCCCTTCACTTCTTGTTCTGACAACCACCATTTGGACAGTAGGTTAGGAGGAATCTCCCCAGTGGGAGACTTAGGCAGAAATGAAAAAAAAAAACCTTAAAAGATGTTCTAACTTTTCCCCACCAAATGTTGGCTGTAGTTGGGCTTTAACATGGACCTGTGTTTGACTATGCAGTGTAAAGCAACAGGTTCACTTAATTGCCCACCCCTCCACCTCCAGCTTCTTGGTCGTCCAAAATCATCATCTGAACAGAAGGTGGCAGACCACTGTGTACCATGATTGCTGTGTTTTTTTTCCTGCCACAAACAAACTGGATAGTGAGCGGATGTGAGTCCTAAAAAGAGCAGATGTTTACAAGAGCACCCTGCAAGGAGTGATGGAAATCAGAAAACCACATGTTAACTTTTAATATAGTACATATACAAAAGAGTACCAGAAGATATGTTACTTATGTATTACAGGTAGTTATATAGAGCCGTCAATTTACGCAGCACTTTACATGAGTCCCTGCCCTCAAGAAGCTTACAATCTGAGGTCCCTATTGCACACACATACAGATCCAATTGAGACAGGAGCCAATTAACCTTTCAGCATGTCTTTAAAGTGGGGGAGGAAACCAGAGTACCTGGAGGAAACCCACACAAGCACAGGGAGAACATGCAAACTCCTTACAGATAGTGTCCTGACCGGGATTCAAACCGAGATACCTACCTACCCCCCCACACATGCAATGCAGAAGTACTAACCTCTACACCACTGTGCTGCCGTATTTTGTGCTATGTAGGCCAAAATGTATGCACTAAAAAGCCCACATAAAATCAAGTGCATTCCAGAGATTAAACATTCACCCATTCATCACGGGGCATAGAATTAGACAAACCACCATGTGATTTTCACCCAGTATATATTACAGATTTGCTTTAAGTCAGGGAATGATTATTTCCATCAATGCATTTCACATTTTGATTAAGTCATATTAAAGATATGTGTAACGCAAATGGCAAAACAATAAACTCTCACCTTGATTAAACCAAGAACCCAAACAAGTGAGCATTTTTGATGAGCCCTTATTTTCAAACTGCAATACCAGACTTCATATTATTTCCTATTAGGCAGAATTATTTCTGCAAGGAAGTTTGTATTGTGACATCTGAAAACCAGCAAGCTATTTGCCAGCTCCTACAGGCTATATAAAACGAATATAAATGATTGAAGTAAGCTTGAAAAGATTTAGCTATTCTTTTGAAAACCGGAAAGCTTATTCATGTAGTAAAGCAAAAACAAAAAAAATTGTGGGCTCTGTGAAAGAAAAAAAAGCTTAAAAAAGTCACAACTGGCACAAATATTATACAGATGGAGTCCCACATACGTATATATTACGTGCCTCTTTGAATGGGTGAATATTCTGACACTTGCTCAAGACAGGCAGAATTGTTAAAAGAAATATGCAACAATGAATGGGAGAGAAGTAAGGATGCACAGTTACCAGTTCAGATACCAGTGCCGATACTTGGCATTTTCACGAGAAGTACCAGGCTCTGGTGCTCCACCACTGTCCTAAAATCATTAGTCTGTATTGTTTTATAAAAACTGTGACATGACAATAAACAAAAATTTATCAGTAATTGTATCTGTGAGGACAATTATTTGTACTTGCACTTGGTCTGGAAAAAATGGTATCAGTGCATCCCTAATATATATACGTTTTTGTCTAGTCTAGTAGCTGGAAACGTATCAGTACTTGTACCAAATACGGTACTTGGTATCTGTGCATCCCTAGAGAGGAATAATATTCAGACCTGGACTAACAATCTGACAGTTCTGCCATTTACCAAAGGACTTGTTTGTCTGTTTATGGGCTGAGATAAGCTGAAAAAACCTGTTCAGCCTAAACTGCTAATGTTTGAGTTTATGAAATAAATAGTAATGCTCTCTAGCCTACCCATTGTAGGTGATAGTCCGCAATGTACTATCTTAACTTGTGAAAGATGCATTGTCAATATATGTGTCAATAGAATTACTGAAGCTATTATATATATGCATGTGGTATGTGCTTACCATACCATGGCTGCCTTTTTCTTCCAATTGTAATATTTACAAATGTAGTCCATAACTCTTATCTTTCTGAGATGAGAACAAGCGACACCTTTGTACAACATATGTAGGCAAAAGACACCCTCACGTTATGTGGTTACGTGGTTATGTGAACCATAAAGAATTAGTAAACCACAAGTACTTTTTTCACCACTACTTTTTCATTATACAGGCTTTTGAAATTAACAAATGAAATAATATAGAGGTTGGATGAAATATTTTTGGTAGTATAACAATTTTTGATAGATAAATAGTATTTTATATAGAGATCTATATAAAAAAAAGAAGAGTGACAACTAAGGAACAAAGAGTGACAGAGGGATTTCGTTCCAAATGAAGGACAGCCTCCACTTTGAAACTAAGCTGAAGTGGAACCTTCAGGTGCCTGCATGTCAGGTCCTTTTCAATTTCAGGACCCTAGGTTCCTGGAATACCCAGGTGCTCAAATGTGCATCTGATCGCCCCCCTCTCCTGATCCTTGGCCTCACTATTGGCCATTAAAGCTATTTTTTGCAGTATTGGGCCAACAGTGAAGTTAAGAAGGTGGGTGGAAGGTACTCAACTCACCTAGAAAGACTGTGCATACCAGAATACTTGGGCAATCCAGGAATCCAAAATAGAACCCCCAAGGGTCTTTTGTGTGATAACAGAACTCAATTAGCTAAATATATCCTATGTCAAGTTTGCTTGTAAAAAAATGAACCCAGATTAAAACTACACTTTATATTAACAGATGGTTCCTATCTCACGTTTTCACCTTGTGTTGCTGTGAGCAAGAGAAGCCGTCTCACATTTTGTTGACTAATACCTTATATTGTCAGACTAAATTCCAAATAAAGAATATCACAAAAAAGGTCCACCTGTAGAACTACTACACCTTGAAGAATAACATTGTGACTCATCCAGTCCAACATAATTAATGGTATTCTGTGAAAGCCACTGGCCTATTTTCAACCTTCATCCCATAGATGATTTCCTACGCCTATGGTTCAGTCTCTGGAACTATTTAAATAACTTGTGATCACTCTGAAGTTTATTAATGCATTATACTTTCTCCTCATAATTTCATAAAAAATATAAGTTCTTAAATGTGAACTCCATTCATCAAGGTTTCATACAAGATTTATATAAATGTGTTCGCATGATTTTTTTAAAACTTTTTATGAGAGAGAGTAAAATGCTCATAAAATTTCAAATCCATGCAAGGTCTTTGTCTCATGCAAAATTTAAATTAACACGTTCCACTTTTTCCTTACTTTGCCTATGTTTAAATTAAAAATGCACTTTCATGGTATACTGTATGTAATAAATTAATAAAGTTATTATTAAAACTTAAAGAATGACTCCCCCTTTACACACCTTTCTGGTACATGTGATATATTAAAGCAAATCTGTGCAACAGTGAAGGAGATCTAAATATGCTAAAGTAAAAAAAAATATAAATATTCACCTTTTTTTGTATCTCAGTGCTACTGATGTCCCCCAGCCTCCTTCAGCAACTTTCTACATACACTCGCTGTCAACTGTACATAGTTGCTCTGGACCATCTTCCTGATGTGATGGTGGCCCATGCCTGCACAATGTGTGTCAACATGGCCACTTGTAGTATCCATTAGTGGTCACTAGTTGCCCATATGTGACTAGATGATAACACAGGGACACAACTTAAAGACAGTTGTCACACCATAAGAGTAAATGCCTGAACTAGGACCTTCATGGAAGGATCACAAGATATTCTCCTAATGAAAGAGTATTTAAAAAGATTGAAAACACCTTCTGTCCAAGTTATCCACAGTTGTCTATAGAAAGCTTACACAGAAATAGTTTTCTATGTATGTTTAGTTCCTGCATGGCATATGTGCCACTGCCTCAATATGTGCCATTGAGGTGGTACTCCACCCAACTCAAAGAAATGACTAGGTATGGCCCCAACATGGGGAAAAAAGCCCAGCCACTGGCCACTTTATACTCTACTGTACGGTCTAATAGTAAAAATACTATATCTCATATACTGTAATACTAGCTAATATTACTGTCAGCATTTTGGGGGTCAAAACGTCATGCCAAGTGGCCCATGTTAAGGACCATTTGAAGAGAACCTAAAAATCTAAAACAGACACGAAAGTGATGGCCAAAGTGGAAAATAATACATTGCAGGAAGATGTCAGCTTCCAGTATTATAAATTCAGTAACTCACTAGGTGACCCATTGGGTGAGCATTTTACACCCTACTCAGACCCCCATATTACTTTATTAATCCCACCTTAATAAACTTCTCTCTAACCTCAAACGCTTAAACCAAATATGCTGTTGCAGAAGTTCCAGTAATACCAAAAAGTTCATCCTTTTTATTTGGCATGCTTTGAAATAAATCATACCAGCAAAGTGTGTTCACAGACACTTTTGGTCATAGGGTGACAACGCCTGCTCATTTCAGCTGCAGCATTGTCACCCTTTCTGCAAAATAGTCAAATTGGACTACAAGAAGCCAACACACAATGCTGGTACATTCTGCCCAGTAAAATTGTGATGTTCAGCCGCTGTTGGAGTGAGCACAGGTCTGCAGTAAATGCATAAGTCTAGGGTGCAACACATGTACAAAGTAATGGGGAATTGTAATTTTTTTTTACAAAAAGATCATACGTTTTACTGTCACTGTGCTACAAAACTAAGTATTCTTTTGTCAGTTAACTTTGAATTTAATGATGCAAGCTTGTAGACTGCAGTAGAAATCACACACATATGAACATATAGCGCATACAAACCACAATATGACACATCTATTTTTTGCCTTCTTTGTTCTCAAGATCTTTACACACCTAGACTCGTCTGCATAATATCACCATCAACACACATGGCTCTTATGGGGGTTTCTGATGTGTGTCAGCTGTGTTTCAATAGCTGAGCGGTGTATTTTTTTACTCCAACAAGCAACTTAGAAAACACATTAGCTGCCTGACCTGGTTTCAACCAGGTGTGAAAATATTCCATGGATTGGACTGAGTTCTGCCTTTTAATCCCAAGGAGTGGTGTAAAGACAGAGCAGGGGTCCCCCAAAGGCAGACAACAACCAACAGCCTAGAGGCAAGTAAAATTACTGACAGGAAGTTGTAGGGCGGGGTTGTACTTTTTGCCTTCACTTGCTATTTTGTAAGCACATTACCACTATTTATTTGTTACTTAATTATTTATTGTTGCTGTTGAATTGATAAGAAATGCCTAATATTAAAATTCATATATGGGAACTTCTTTACCTGCCAAATGATGTTGCATTCCTCTCCATCCAACCCCATTACACAGCCAGCAGGATGACACCATTTTCTCTAGTACAGTTAGGAATACAGTGATCTCATGTGCCTGCACCTAGCTAACAGATTGTACAATATAGGAGCAGCAGAGGACTGATAAGGTAATTTCTCTGTTTACACTGCACGCTTCTCCTGTCAGGTTGTTCCTTGTCAGTACATTTGTACCTGATTGGCTCCTATTACTGCCCGCTATCTTTCAGTCTGAGTTCTGCTGTAAAGGGGAATTACCAGGCTGATACCAATTCAAATTCAGGTAATTACACTATTTGCATTTACAAATGTTAAGCTTGCATTGAGGGCAGCAACATTTTCTTTCATGTTATATAGATTCAAAGCACTGGCCGTATAGGAACAACCTAAACTAGTTTGTACTTAACCTCTCTCCCTCCACTCTCTCTAATATATATATACGGTATATACTGTATATATATATATATATATA
>NW_017306726.1:60397-68647 GCF_000935625.1 Nanorana parkeri
GACCAATGACCATGTAGTATTCAGGGTTTTGTGATATCTTTATCCCTAATTAAGGCCCTACCACTCATGTTTCCCAGGCAGTTTTGGGTAGTATGCATTCATCAGTCGCTGTTATTCATATATCGTTAGGGCCTCTAAGGCTTTCATAAATTAGGGCAGATTTTGTGTTTATCTAGATGGTGAAGCCCGGGACAGATCCTTGGTTGGATATAATGATACAAATGGGTTCCTGGTGAATTATTCAGCTAATATACTCAATTAAATAATGTCACGCTTAAAGTCTAAAATAAGTTTTAGGCACCAACTGCAGTGCTACATCGTAAGCACACTGGTAAGAAAAACCTTTAAGCTGAACTCCAGCTTCACAAATGTATATGTACTTATAATGGTCCAGGTTGGCACAATGTAAGTATGTATAAATGATCCCTGGCAGGGCCATGGGGAATCGTGTAACACAATGTAGTAGCCGCAGCTACTACAGTGTATTAAAGCATCTTTTGGGTCCAAGAACAGCCGTTGTGCTGAGCAGCTTCCTCGTTAAAGCGAGTTGCTCGCTCAGCACGGCTGCCATTCAGAGGATGCCTAGTATTTTTTCTCAATGAACTGCAGACACAAAATTTTTATTTATCTTCAAGTTCTTCCATAATTGCTGACAGTATGTGTTGAATGCCTTAGACTCCTGGCAATGTGTTGCTGATATTCCCTTTCTACTTTTTTTCCAAATATAAAGACCTCCTTCCAAATCCTGAAGTCTAACAAATGGTTCTATATTTATCTTTGTATTTCTAACATAATGTATGATCTGAGAAGTGCCTTAAAGAGAGAAGGTACCAGTAACTCAAGGGTCTCACTTTTCTGCATTATGCCAAGGCATTTGTCACCTATCTAAGTAAAGTGCCACTTGACAAGTGATGGATTTTGTGCTGTGCACCTTGTCTGCCTATCTCTGACTCTCTCTACTACACACTTAGGAAGTGCCAGCAGGCATTCTACTGGCATGTTGGCTCTTGAGAGATGGTAACTGAAGAATGTGAGGTTTAATACATTATAGCCAGTAAAATACGACCCTGCTGAGACATTATTCTACTCTCTATGACTGTACTGCTGCATAAACAATCCTTGCCTGCAAGGAGGACAGACATCTGTAATGTCACTGATTTAAAATCATGCATGGTCATGCAACCATTTAGCAAACTTTATTTTAGATTCTTACATTTCTCTTTTCCTGAAAGAAAATGTTGTTGTTTGCACGATCATGTCATTTCTCAGACTGAATGGAAATGTCAGAATCTGAATTCAATATTACCCCCTGATCAGTCTTTATAAAAAAAAGTAGTACCATCTGTGTCTCTGTAGCAATGGAAGAGTCGTGTAGAGTTCGAGTTCCTCTCTAAGGATAAAATCCCTGCTGCATGACATTCTTGAAATGTAAAAAGTACCTTGTTGCAGACTTCCTTGAGAAGCAATGAGCTATCACACATGAGGAAATAAGATTTTTGTGGGGAGTTGTGTACACAAGACCTCTATTGCCAGGTCTGGAGTCGCGTTGCCACACCATCCGCCACCATCTACTCCACTGCTCCTCCTGGGTCCGGTGGCAATTCTCTTCAGCATTGTAGCATTACAATTACAATGCAAGACAAGTTGGTAAGGAGGGCCCTGTCCGTGACATATTATCGTGCCAACATGCATTCTTGGACTAACATTTAACCAAAGTAAACTTTTCCATTACAGAAGGGTTATGAATCTGTAACATTAGTAAAAAAGCAAACAAGATCACGTGTCTGCACATAACTTCCCATGGCTTCTTAAGCATCCTGGAACCTAAACAGAGTTATGCCAATAATTACTTTTGGGAGCAAAGACAAGGGTGGGCTAGCCTTCATCCTATGTCTAACTATAGGTCCTCAGGCTTGATGACTCTGCTCAGTACTTGGGTACGAGGGACTGCCGGCTAGCACTTGACTTTGCTTTCCAATGTAATTTTGTGTATATGAGAACTTCAGTTTTAGGGATTGACTTGAGAAGACAATAAAAACTGGTTGATGGTACCTAGTTTTTAATAATGTTGTAACTTTGCTACATTTATACTATGAATATGTTTATGATATCTAAATGCTTAATCTTCAGTCATCTTCCAGTGACCACCACCATTTTTGTCATGTTTCGTTGCTTATTTAATTCTTTTAGCATGTGAGCATAGGGCTACCATGGAGCTGACTTACTACTGAATACTTACATGAACAACTTTTTTTTTTACACTGACAGTTGGTTTAACGGATTGACAAAGGTTAAAAGGGTGTTGGAAGGACACATTGTACAAAAATAAAGACTTGGACAATGACTGAGTTGTAAATATTTGTTTTAACTCCTCTCTGAATTTGCTGTTAGGAAGAACAAGAAGGAGACTAGCAACTGCTCTTACATTTGTGAGTCTGTAGCCTTTTTTTTTGTACTCCATCCCACGCTGTGTTGTTATATTACTCAAACCTGCAACTCAACAACTCTTTTGGAATCTAAACTTGACTTTCAAAAAATGCTGTCTGACCGAAGTGCTCAATCAGGGCACCTCGAAGCAAGGAACTGTTTAAACCAAAGGACACACACAAAAAAAGTCACACAGGTTTGCAACAAGGCCGAAGAGAACCTGAACCCTCACCGAAGCAAATCGTTAACTCCTTCACTGCTGGAGTGGACATCAATGCATTATTTTGCAAGGCGTTGTAGGCCTCTCCAGCACTGAATGGGTTAAGCTACCCCGGTCACAACTTTCTGAGGATTCACAGCTTTTTTTTTTATCTTCATGTCCCTTACTTTTTTTTCTTTTCGTTTTTTTGATCTCTGGCCTGTCTGTGGAGATCCCCGTTCCATTAACTCCGGCTGCCTGTAGTTCTCATCACTCTCCGTACAAGTGGGAGTTATTTGATGTGCCTGCAATCACTCACCAGGAAATTCTCTCACACCCTGTAGGACAATAAGAAGAGAGTTAATGCTGCAAAGGGTGAAGGACTTTTATTTAGACCTATGACAAACTACCCAATTATTTCAGACTCAGGCCTCTGTCCACTTTGAGTTGACAAGAGTGAATCATTTCTCTCTCAATGCTGAGGAAGTCATCATGTAACAAGTTATAGAACATCATGCAGATGTTGAATGATTCTTGAATGGAACGGCTCGCAACTGGGATGCTGCATTCAGAAAGCCGAAAGTTCATTTTCCACTGTGCAAAATATTTCATCCGTCAATGTGATCCCATCCTTTTGTATTAAGGAATGCCTCCCAGTTTTATGGTTAACTGTGTGACTTATGAACTTTGCTAAACAGCTCAACTGTTGAAAATCAGAAAAGATAGTACTGTCTCCTACACATTGCATGGGTGCTTGGACCGAAGTCGTGTGAATACCCAGGAGATGATGACACCATTTTCATGCCTATCGTTTTTATTAGCAATCCCACTTTGTCATTTTGTCCCGTTCATTTGTGTAGAGCCCATCCCATTATTAAGTAACCATGCCAATATTGCCATTATGCCATATATAGTATATAGTGCTTATCAAGCTGATTGCAAATAATAGTAATATTGAATGTTCTTTACGAACAGGAAAACTGTACATTACATCATATGCATAACATATTACAAACTACACAGCGTTGCAAATCACGGTAGAGTGGTCCCAAAAACAGTTTTTAAACTTCCATGTTATTGATATACATTGATATATATTTCATATAAATTCTCCCTGTAAATATAAATAGTTCTAGTTATGTAAAGTCTAATCCTTACTGAATGCAGCATTTCCTATAGAACTATTATCAGCCATTTTAGGCTAATGTGCATTTATTATATTCATTGTTCTCTGAGCCATTATCAAAAGTAGAAAAAGGGTATGTTCTCTAAAAAAGGGCCCATAAGACACCAGTCTGAAAGAAAGTTCATATGTGACCAGACTAACGACATAAAATCATTTACATATTCTTAACAAGCAGTGAAAGAGCTTTAAAAGTCCTTACACACCTCTCTAGCTACTTGAACTATTAAATAATGTATCCTCAAAGAAAGGGTAGGTAGGTTTCAATTGCTTTTAAATGCATACAAGTACCTGTTATTTGTTTACATTAGACGACTGGCAGGATGCCAAGATTCTGCTTTCTACAGATAGGAAAAAGGAGGTGAGATCTTTAGTGCTTCTGTTGTGAATTTGAAGATGAATTTCTCCACAATGACTGCAGCTACAGAGGTTAATAGAGGGCTTCTTTTAAAGTGGTTTACTGCATGTTAATAGTGCATAGTCTGAGCACAGGTTCACTTTCAATCGTTCGTATTAAGGATTGCCACAGATCTCTTTCTTTAGACTTTCACCCAGTTCATGCCCATGACCCATAAAGTGTACCCTACTTGCAACCCATCTGTGAAAACCATTACTACCCACAACCCAACCAGATCTGCAGGGTTTGTATCTGCACTCTGCACACTGCTATTACAAAAGAGAGCCGCCATGTTACAGAGATCACTGTATATTATAGTAGACACTCAATATAGACTGCTCATACTGGAGATAGAGAGAGAAAGAGAGACTGCCAGACAGTCAAGCAGAAAGAGAATGCTCAGAATGCCAAAACTGACACACTGTTATGATAGAGACATTGCTACTAGACTACTTAGATAGAAATACTAACTTTAATGGCACTTACTTTGATTGCTCAGTACCGAGGTGTAGTCACATCCCTCACTGCAGAACTCTGCTGTGAGGGATGTGACCAGTTGTACTACTCCATGCCTTCAAAGCTTAGTCTAGTGATCTGTAATTCACAGACATAGGGAATGCATTGGGGAACCTCATGGACTGGTCTTCAACAGTTTCCCTTAACAGTCTTGCAATGAAGGATATGGCAGCAATTCTTCTACCTGCACTTTGCACTTTAAAGTATATGTAAACCTAATTACTAAAATCTTATATAAACATGAACATATTAATAGAATTTCAAAAGTCATTTTCAGGGAAGAATTTATAAAAATAGTACATGGTGAACCTGCCATAAAGGCCATTTTGCAGGCAAGTCCTATTATAGAGTTACAACACTTTCCTCCTGTCTCCCAGTCGTGTTCCTGCATTAAAGCAGACCTTTACACTCAAAAATCAAATTCTACCAATGTATACCTCTATGTATGATGCTTAATAATAATATAGACATGTCAGTTGTAAAATGCTGTGATTTTAAAATACTTACACTTGCAGAGCATTCACTTACTGCTTTGAAAGTGCAAAATGGCATCAGTTTGCCAAAGCAATGCACACTGGGATTGCCTTGTCATCAGCAGTGCATTGCTGGGAAATTGCATCTGTAATCTCACGAGATCTCAGGGAAAGTTATTTGTGCACGGTCACATGACCTAGTCACATGTCTTAGAAATCCAGGAATTAAAAGGAGAGCTAGTAATCTGCTCTTAGTAAACATGGCCACTGTCAGAAGATCGGGGAGGAAAGGAGAAATAAGTTGTGCAAAGAATACAAAGCCTGCAATTATCCATAAGTATTTGTTTGTAGATTGTAATTACTAAACATTTCTAAAGGTGTGTTTGTTGGTATTTTAAAGATATGGCTAAAGGTCCGCTTTAAGATCCTATCACATAGGTTTCTGATAGAGATTACAAGTGAAACACATTACACAGGCATGTTCCACCCACTGTGGTCACTGTAAAGAAACCTGCCCTGAGAACTGCCACGCAGCCATCACTGGAGTGCAATATAGACAGGAGACAACTGTTGAGAGGCTGCAGGAAATCAGCAGCACTGAGATGAAACAAAAGATATACAAGAAGTGAAAGATTAAAAAAATAAGTATTTTAGGAAGGGCTTTCTTCCATCTGAACTAGATCCATCAGTTTGGTACCGCAATATGATCTTTTTTCCCATATCTGGTATGAATCCACTCTCCATATTGGGTAACCAGGGATATCAGATCTAGAAAGACAAATGATCACTCGTCAAACAGAATACCCCTTTCATATTGATTTTCCAATATAATATTAGTTAACTATAGTATGAATGATGCCTAAACCCTAATGAAAGCAAGAGTCCCATACAAAGCTATAAAATCCTCAGAACCCCAACCTTGATCTAAGATCATAAAAATATGTACCCTCTAATTTGCACACCTATAGAGTTGTTTTTAAATACTTTTCTAAAATAAAAAAGATACCCATTTTATTTGTTAAAATGGGTCCATTGTCTGTTCTTCTATAGTAGTGCTAGTAGAAGTCAGCTGTGAATAAGGTGAACATTACTCTCAAAAGAGCTTGTAGGTCTCTCCCACATATAGCTAACAATGTTGTTTTATATGTAATCCGAGTTGTTTTTTCAGATTTACTGGCCCTTTAATATTGACTAATATTTTACCTACTGTGAGCATTAAGATGATTCAATAACTTTAATATTGAATAAGTAATCTGCAACAGTTGCACAAGTTCACATTACTTAAGACAGGGTCAAATAGGGCCCATCTAATGTTACTGGCGAGAGTACAATTAGCTTGATCGAGCAAAAGAGAACTGTCAAAGCGCCTTAATTTGAGCATTCATCATGCTGCAACATCCCACGAGAGGCAGGAGACTCAGCCTTTTCAATAATGGTCAATTTACAGAAGACATGTTCTTTATTTTAGAAGCGAATATGCTGTTTTTTAAAGATTTGTCTTGTTTTCTCTCCTTCTACGCTATACACATAAATTATCAGCTCAAAAGGATCAGTCTACGCAATGTGATATTTTAGTTTATTCACAGCTCCTTCTTATATATTTTGGATAAGCCAAAATCCAAATCTTCTTCTCATAATTCCTGACTTTGCACTTGCTTATCTTGAAGCCTTGGGTGTTACTAACAACCTTGTGGGACACAGGACTTCTTGCAATATCCAGAGTATCAAATAATTAAGAACTTATAGGAACTGGTTTAGTACACCTGGGAGGGAATACCCAAGTAAGAATTCAGTATCTGTGTTAACCCATAAAATAGACCACCAGCCATGCCACACATAGTCATGAGCCGAACACCCCCGTGTTTGGTTTGAATTCGAACTTTCGATCATGGTCATGGGACAGGGCCATGTTTACCACGGTGTAGCATCCCCTCTTCTTTTAACAAATATCTGGAAACTGAGGAGACCAGTGGCTGGAGTTTTGGGAGAGGAATGTTGTCCCATTCTTGCCTGATATAGGATTCAAACTGCTCAACAGTCCTGGGTCTTCTTTGTCGTATTTTTCGTTTCAAGATGAGCCAAATATTTTCAATTGATGAAAGTTCTGGACTGCAGACAGGCCAGTTAAGCATGCGGACTCTTCTACTATGAAGCCATGCTGTTGTGAGAGATGCAGTATGCAGTTTAGCATTGTCCTGCTGAAATATGCAAGCCCTTCCCTGAAAATAAGGTAGTCTGGACGGGCCGTCTACAACGCAGGGCAAAAGCGGCAGCTGCCCGGGGCTCAGTCATTGTTGTGGTGTGTCAGTACTGGTTGCTGCATGCTGCATGTGTGTATTAGGGAACACTGAACGTCCAGAGAGAGGGGTCACTACATGCTGCTTGTCTGTATGTGATGGGGTCACTACATGCTGCTTGTCTATATGCGATGGGGGTCACTACGTGTTTTCCATGTACATATGATGGGGGGCAATAAACCTTAGTCAGTGCTAGCGTAAGGCTGCATAGACAGATTAAAGTAGTCACTCGCACTCCATGATATTAAAGTCAATGCTGTTTTTGACTGAGATAACACATATCTCCTTAGCGACGTTTTGAGACCATGCGGTCCTGTCCTCAGGCAAACAGAGGACGGGACCGCATGGTCTCGAAACATCGCTAAGGAGATGTGTGTTATCTCAGTCAATAAACAGCATTGACTTTAATATCATGGAGTGCGAGTGACTACTTTAATCTATCTACATTTCACGGAGGCATCCGTTGTCACCACCGCACCCACCCAGTTGGATTTGGGTTTTTGTCCGGTCAGGAGTGCGATGGGACAGGAGAATTAAGGCTGCATAGACAGTCGTCTGAGGGCGCCGGGGGGAAGAGGGGGTAAAAAATGCACCTTCACCTGTGTACACTATAATCCTTGCACCTGCCCTGCCCTTAAGTCCGCAAAAGATACACCCGTGCCACTCTTCTGTTTACTGTGCGATCGGTATTGCATAGTGTTGCTCCGCCCCTGTCATATAGGCATATGCATGAGCGAAATTGCATAGCGGGGGCGGGT